>NW_026892576.1:0-65964 GCF_033815535.1 Pezoporus flaviventris
GGGTGTCGCGGTCCGCCCAGAGCCAGAGCCCGTAGAGCAGCGCGGGCAGGCAGAGGGGCCCGCGCAGCGCCAGCGCGAACAGCAGCGTGCACAGCTGGGGCTGCACCATTGTATTGGGGGGGGCAGCGCGGCACCCCGCTGAGCTGAGCCACAGCGGGATGGGGCGTCCCGGTACCCTCAGACACCCCCCTGTGTGTGTGTGTGAGCAGTGATCCCTATGGGGGACACATTCCCAAATCCCCCCATGTCCACTATTCCCTATAGGAGGCACAGGGAAGGGAGAAAAAGGGGGAGTGGAGGGACTGGAGGACACCCTCCCCCCCCCGAGTCACCCCATTTCGAGCAGTCCCCATTACCCCCCCAGCACCCCAAGCCCCTCCTGGGTGCACCATTCCCTATGCGCACCCAATGAGTCAGGGGGGTTTGGGGGGGGGGTGTCAAGGGGTGTTAAAGAGGGTTTGGGGGGGGGGGGTGGGGGCTCACCCAGGGCGAGGAAGGAGAAGACCCACTGCAGAACGGCCGCCGTTTGGAGCCGGCGCTGGAGCGGGATCCGGAGCGGGGCGAAGTGCAGCGGCATTGGGGGCAGTGGGGGACACTCGGGGAGCAATGGGAGGCAATGGGAGCACAGGGGGTGGGCGCTAGGACCCGGTGGTTATAAAGGGGTTGGTTCCGCCCCCTCTGGGCTCCCCCGGGGGGAGTCTTGTGCAAATGGGTGTGCAAAGGGGAGCGCTTGTGCAAGGGGGCGGGGGGGGCACTGGGATGGAGCAAGGGGTACTAGGGGGGCACTGAGATGAACTGGGAGGCACTGGGAGTTTATTGGACTATTTACAACATGGGGGTATATTGGGGGACCCCCCCAGTGTCCCCATAGAGGGCCATTGCAGAGGGTGTCATTGGGTGTCCCCATAGAGGACCATGGGGGGGTCACTGTGTGTCGCCGGGTGTCCCCGGGTGCCCCTGGGGGCTGTCCCCAGGCTCTGCCTTGGGGGTGACGGCAGCGGGGGGGGAGGGCTGCGGCCCGGGGGGCGCGGTGGGGGTCGGGGGCGGTTTGGCGTCGCCGGGGGGAGGCAGGGACACCACGATGTATTTCTGCACGCTGCCGGCCACGGCGCTCACCGTGGCGCTGGGCACCGTGGGGGCGGCCGAGACGAGCTTTACCACCGGCTGCACGCTGGGGGCGCTCGTGCTCACCGGCGACGTGGCCGTGGGCGCGGGGCTTGTGCTGAACGTGAGAACCTGGGGGGGGGGGGGGGACAGGGCGCGATGGGACCCACATCCCATAATACCCATATATCCCATAATACCCACACATCCCATAATACCCCACACATCCCATAAAATGCCAGACATCTTGTAATACCTACACCTCCCATAATACCCACACATCGCATAATACCCCACACATCCCATAATACTCCCCCACGTCCGTACCTGTTGGCCGGCTCCTGCTCCCATGACGATGAACTTGGGGGGGGGCGAGGGCTGGGGGGCCCCCCCCCGTGCCCCCCCCACGGGCACAGCGATGGCCCCCGGCACCTTCAGCAGCCCAGGGGGGCGTGGGGGGGTGCCCCTGGCACGGCTGGGGGAGGCTAGCCTCCCCCAGCCGTGGCCAGGGGCTGAGGACAGGGATGACACCAGTGACGGGGGGGACCCATAGCCCTCCAAGGTCCCCCATAGCCCTTGATGGCCCCATAGCCCACCATGACCCCATAGCCCCCTAGAGCTCTCCATAGCCGCCCATGACCCCATAGCCCCCCACGGCCCCCACCTGGGTGATGGTCAGCGTGGTCCTGTTCACCTGCTGTGCCGCCAGTGCCGCCTGCGCCCGTGCTTTGCCCACGTGGGAGCAGAGCAGGGCCCCCAGGTACCCAAAGTCCCCCCGATAGGCCTCAGGCTGGTCCGGGGGGGGCCGTAGCTTGGCCAGCACCGGGGCGCAGTGCTTCTGTGGGGAGAGGACACCATGGGGGCACTAGCACCCCCCTTGAGACCCCACCAGGGCCAGCATCAACCCAACCCCACAGGGATGCAATGTCGTCTCCCCCAGCCCCACGGTGCCCCCGTATCTCACCAGCAGCAGGGTCTGGACATGGTCAGCCCCGATCTTGTCGATGTTGCTGACCACGGGGCCCTCCAGGATGCTCCGGAGCCGCTCGCCCTCCACCTGCAGCCGCGGCAGGATCAGCGTCTTGATGACCTGGGGATAGAGGGGGACACGGTGGGACATGGGGGGCAACGGGGACACTGGGGGCAAGGGGGACACTGGGGCAATGGGGACACTGGGGCAATGGGGACATGGGGGAAATGGGACATGGAGGGCAATGGGGACATGGGGGAAATGGGACATGGGGGGCAATGGGGATAGGGGGGCAATGGGGACATGGGAGAAATTGGACATGGGGGGCAATGGGACACGGGGAGCAGTGGGGAAATGGGGGCAAAGGGGACACTGGGACAATGGGGACATAAGTGAAATGGGACATGGGGGGCAATGGCGATAGGGGGGGCAATGGGACACAGAGAGCAGTGGGGAAATGGGGGGCAATGGGGACATGAGGGGCAATGTGACATGGGGGGCAATGGGGACACGGGGGGCACTGGGGGTCAATGGGGGCACACGGGTCCTCACTCACGTCGTGTCCCAGCTCAGCCAGGCCTGCGATAGAGCCGTAGCGCGTAGTCCACGGGGTCTTCTCATCCACCCAGCTCTAGGGCAGAGAGAGGAGGCTCGGGACCCACCGCCCGCCCCACCGGCTGCCCCGTGCCCCACACCCTGTGCCTGCCCCACCTTGGTGAAGGTCTTGGTGATGCGGCTCTGGACGTTGTTGGTGGTGGTGCTGAAGTTCTTGCAGACCTGGGCCACGAGGCGGGCGGCAAAGTCCCGCAGCGCCCAGTGGTTGTCCACGTCTGGGCGCAGGCAGAGCTGGCGGCTCACGATGCACGTCATCACCGCAGGGATGAGCTCGTGCAGCTGCAGGCACCACCGGACACCGTGGGGGGGAATCCATAGGGAACCCATGGGGGACACGGATGCGGGGGATGGGGCGCGGGGGCCTCACGTATTTCTCCAGGTACAAGGTGGGGTTGTCCATCAGCGCCTTCACCATGCGCATGAGGTAGATGAGCAGGGCCAGGTTGTTCTGCACCACGTTGACACGCACCTGGGGGGGGGGGTGTGGCACCAGTGTCACCCTGCTGGGGCCGTGCCCGGGGGTCACATTGCAGTGGGGCACCCCCCAGTGTGGAGCTCACCCCCTCGGAGATGAAGGTGCTGAAGCGCGGCAGCATCTGGTAGAGCCCTGGGTCAGTGGCGATGCTCTGCAGGGCCTCCTGTGAGCACAGGGACACCCCGAGGGGGAGGGGGGGACAGGGGAGGGGGGGACAGAAGCCATAAGTAGAGCGCTGGGGCAATGGGGGGGGGGGGACGACACGACAGGGAAGCACAGAGACACCGACCCCAGGGCTCAGCGTATGGCTGAGGGCACCTCAATGGGGTCTCAATGGGGTGCTGGGGACCCCAGAGGGGGGTCTTTGGGGCCACTCACGGCTCGCTTGGCCTCGCAGGAGCCCACGCAGGCCTCGGTGATCTCCTTGTAGTAAAGCTGCTGCTCCACTGAGAGCTCGTGCACACTGCGGGGCTTGAGGCGCAGGGGGGCCCCCTCCAGCAATGGGCCCTTCTTCTCTTTCCCTGGGGAGGGGGGGTCAGAACCCTGCAGGCACCCCACAGACACCCCATGGGCACCCCACAGACACCCCTGGGCACCTACCTTTGCCATCCACGGTGGCCACGCTCTGGCCTTTGCCCTTCAGGGCCCCATCCTCCTCCTGCCCTGGCTTGGTGGACTTGAGGGGCTCTGTGGCCTCCGCCTTCTGCTGCTCCTTGGGGGCTATGGGGGGACAAAGGGGTTTATGGGCCACAAAGGGGCTTTGGAGGGCTCCCAAAGGAGGAGGAGGAGGATCGGGGGGATCACGCACCAGGAGGGGGGTTCTCAGGGATGGCTGGTTGCACCCCCTCAATGCTGAGCCAGTGAGCTGGGGAGAGAGGAGGAGAAGTGAGGCCACCCAGAACTACCCCAAAATCAGCTCAAAACACCCCAAACTACCCCAAAATCAGCCCAGTTCACCCCATGAGCAGCCCAAACTATCCCAAACTCAGCCCAAATTACCCCCAAATCACCCAAAAAACAGCCCACCCCACCCCCAAATCACCCTTGACGCAGACGTCGAGCGGCACGCGCGGCAGCGGGGTGTTGATGATGTCGCTCAGCTCCACCTCCTTCTCCTCATAGAAGTAGAGCTCACGGCCGCCGCCGCTGGCGAAGCGGAACGGGAGGAACTCCTGGGCCTGGAACCCGTACAGGGGCTGCGGGGGGACGAGAACCGGGGGGGGGGGGGGGGGGGGCACCGGGGTCAGGGGCAACCCAGAACGTCCCCGGCCATGAAGTGGGGGGGCAAGGGGGGGAGTCCGGGAGCCACCTCCACGTTCTTCAGCTTCAGCGCCAAGTCCACGTCTCCCGGAGTCAGGCGGCGGCGCTTGCCCATGTGCATAAACTTGAGCGCGTCCTATGGGGGCACGGGGGGGGCGGCAGCAAAGAGGGGATCCCCCCATTGCCAGCGCAGCCCCACACATAGCGGATCTAAAGGGGGCTTGTGCCCCATAAGGGGGGATCCCCCATATCTCACTTCCCCCCCAAATCCATGTGATCCAAAGGGGGGTCCCCCATTTCCCCCCCCCAACAACCCCAATGGATCCGCCCCGTACCTGCGCGATCTCCTTGAGGCGGTAGCTCGCCTCCTCGGCCAGCAGCTGGCAGCTCTCCTCGGGGACCTGCCCAATGCCCATGGCCTCCGCCATCACCTTCATGGACTCGGCGGGCAGCAGCGTGTGGCTCAGCTTCAGCTTCTTCTCCTCCGCCATCTTTCCTCCTCCTCCTCCTTCCCCTCACGGCGCCGCCATCGCAGCCAGACCCCTCAGCGCCGCCGCCATCTTGGCTTCTCCATCACCTCAGCGACAGGTCCTGCCCGGGTAAAGTTCTCTCTCCCCCGGAGATCGTTTCGCCCTTCTCTCATCCACATCGACACCTCTCCTATGCCTTGAAAATGGAATATCGCGATGCACAGTCGCGATATGGGGAGTAAACCGGTGCTGGAGGATGGCGGGAGGAGTGATCGCTATCGTCCTGTCAGGACCTGCGCGGCGCCTGCCACGCTGCCATAAAGCGCGGCATCCCCTTCGCGTGCCGCGCTCTGAGGCACGCTGACGCAAAGCGAGGCGGGATCTTCGCGTCATTGCGGTAAATCGCCCGAGTCACACGAGTGTCGCAAAGCGCGGTGTCGTAAAGTGCGCCGGGAGATGGCGGCCGTGGTGCAGCCGTGGGTCGAGCCGGGGCTGCCCCGGGACTGGGCCGAGGAGCCCGTCAGCACCGGCGTGAGTGGCACGGGCGCCTATGGGGCGGCTGTGGGGCATGGGGCTGAACGGGGCAGTTATGGGGCTGAGGGGGGCAGTTACGGGGTTGAATGGGGCAGCTATGGGGCTGAAAGCCCCGCTTTGGGGGCACTAATCGGGCAGAGCGGGGTGGTTACGGCTCTGAATGGGCAGTTATGGGTCAGGGGGGTGCAGTTATGGGGCTGAATGGGGTAGCTATGGGGCTGAAAGAGCCCCTTTGGGGAGCAGTTATGGGGCTCGGTGTGTGGTAATGGGTGTGGGGAGGCACTTATGGGTCTGTGCAGTTACGGGTCAGGAGGTGCAGTTATGGGGCTGAATGGGGCACCTATGGGGCTGAAAGAGCCCCTTTGGGGGGCAGTTATGGGTTGGGGGGGCAGTTATGTGTCTGAATGGGGCAGTTATGAGTCTGGGGAGGCAGTTACAGGACTAGGGAGGGAGTTATGGGGCGGGGGGCCTGTTATGGGTCTGAATGGGGCAGTTATGGGGCTGGGGGGACAGTTATGGGTCTGAATGGGGCAGTTATGATTCATGGGAGGCAGTTATGGGGCTGGGGGGACAGTTATGGGGCAGAGGTGTCACTGCTCCACCCCCTCCCCCCCAGACCACCATCATGGCAGCGGAGTTCGACGGCGGCGTCATCATTGGGGCGGATTCCCGCACCACAACCGGGTGAGCTCGGTGATGCCATCACTGTGACATCGCTATGACATCACTGTGATGTCACTGCTGACGTCACTGCTGACATCACCGCCAGGTCCTACATAGCCAATCGCGTGACGGACAAGCTGACCCCCATCCACGACCGCATCTTCTGCTGCCGCTCGGGCTCGGCTGCCGACACCCAGGCCGTGGCTGAGGCTGTCGCCTATCAGCTCGCCTTCCATAGGCACGTGTGGGGTGCTATGGGGCTGGGGGGGGGGGGTGGGGGGGGGGTTGCTATGGGGCTCATGGGTGCTCTGCTCTATAGCGTGGAGCTGGAGGAGCCGCCGCGGGTGCGCACGGCTGCGCGCCTCTTCCAGCAGACGTGTTACCGGTACCGCGAGGAGCTCAGCGCCGGCGTCATCGTGGCTGGTTGGGACCCACGGCGAGGGGGGCAGGTGAGGCCTGACCCATAGCGAGGCCCTCAGACCCATATGGGGGCCCTTTGCCCATAGCCCTTCAAGTGTACAGAGTGCCCCCATGAAGCAACCCCAACCCCATATTTCCCCCGATAAACTCCTTTTCTCAGACCCCACAACTCCCCCTCCCAGCCCCATCACTGCACATCCCAGCCCCGCAACCGTATATCTCAGCCCCACAGCTCCCCATCCCAGCCCCATAACCACATGTCCCAGCCCCATAGCCATCCATCCCAGCTCCATAAGTCCCTGTCCCAGCCCCATAACTGCCCATCCCAGCCCCATAACCACATATCCCAGCCCCATAGCCGCCCCCATAGCGCCTGCTCTGCTGCAGGTGTACGTGGTGCCCCTGGGGGGGCTGCTCCTGCGCCAGCCGCTGGCCGTGGGCGGCTCCGGCAGCTCCTACGTTTACGGCTTCCTGGATGCCACCTTCAAGCCGGCCTGAGCCGTGCCCAGTGCCAGGACTGGTCACACGTGGTGCGTCCACTGGGGGAGGTGGGGGGCTATGGGGGGCCTATGGGGTTTGGGAAGGGCTATGGGGGCTGGTTTGGGGCTATTTAAGGCAATTTGGGGCTGCTTTGGGGCTATATAGGGGCTGTTTGAGGCTATTTTTTTGGGGTTCCTTTGGGCTGTTTAATGCTGTTACGGGGTGATTTGGGGCTATTTTGGGCTGGTTTGGGTCTATTTTGGCTTGGTTTGGGGCTATTTTGGGCTGGTTTGGGGCTATTTGGGTCTATTTTGGGCTGGTTTGGGGCTATTTGGGTCTATTTTGGGGCTCTTTAAGGCTGTTGGGGCTGTTCGGGGCTCTGACCGCCTCCCCCCGCAGCGCTGGCGCTGGCCATGGCCCGGGACGGCTCCAGCGGGGGGGTGCTGCGCTTGGCCGCCATCACGGCGGAGGGCGTGGAGCGGAGCGTACTAACGGGGGCACAGCTGCCAGGGGGGGACGGCGGGCCCCTGCACTGAGTGCGGGGAGACCCCGCGGCGGGACACCCCCCCCCCTCCCACCCCGCGGGGCTAGCTGGAACCATCCGGAGCGGGGGAGCTGGAATAAAGGTCATGCAGAGGAAACGTGGCTGTTTCGGGGTGAAAAAGGGCGATTTTGGGGTTTGGAATGGTGGAATTTTGTGGATAACGGCCATTTATTGGGAAAACACACATTTTGGGGGAGAAGGACCCATTGGGATGAAAAAACCCTATTTGGGGTTAGAAAGCCACGTTTGGGTGGGAAAAAGCCTCAATTTGGGGTGGAAAAGCCCCATTTTGGCGGTAAGAATATGTATTTTGGGTGCAAAAAAAAACCATTTAAGGGGTAAAAAGGGGAAATTTGGGGTGGAAAAGCTGCATTTTGGGGGACATCTAAGGGTAAATTTGGGTTGTTCTGTGGCTGGTTTGGGATGTGGGCCCAATATGGAGGCCTCCCTAATCCATCATGTGACGCACACACTCTCACCATGTGATTGACAGTGCAAAGCCATGCTACCTCCACCAGACACCCTCTGCCCATGACCCTGCTATGGGGCAGCCCCTGCCATGGGGCACCCCCCAAACCAGCCGCTGCAATGACAGTGGAATCATCCATGAAGCACTTTATGGGGTCCCCATAGGGACAGAGAAACACCCCCCAGTGCCCCACAGGGCCACCCCCTGGCCTCATAGAGCCAAGGAGCCCTCCCCCAGAGCTTTGGGGCTGCCCCATAACCGCTATAGGTACAAAGGGACACCCCACAGAGCTATAGGGCTGCTCCACAGCCCCCTACAGGGACACCTCACGGCCTTAAGAGCCCAGGGGACAGACACCATTGGCTCTATGGGGCTGCCCCATAGATTCCGTGGGGTCAGGCGCTGAGCACAAGGCGCTGGTACCACTTGTTCATCTGCTCGAGGAAGATGAAGGTCAACACTGTGTGGGGCCCGAGCCTCGCGTAGTAGGGGGTGAAGCCCTTCCAGAGGCTGAAGAATCCCTCGTAGCGAATGACCTTTACCAGCACGTCCTGGGGGGCAGAGTTGAGGTGGGGACCCCAATGTGGATGTATGGGGGAACATCATGTGGGTCTACAGGGGGTGACCCCAATGTGGGTCTCGGGGGGGGGGGGGGAGACACCCATGTGGATCTATGGGGGGGAACCCAATGTGGGTCTATGGGGGGCATTAATGGGGGAGACATCTAAATATAGGGGTTCCCCCCCCAACTCACCAGCCCCCCGCGGTACTCTGGCTTCCCATCAATGGTCCGCATGTTCTGGATGCTGTTGGGGGTAAAGAGGCCGATTTGGGAAGGACACCCCAAAATCAGACCTCCCCCATTAACTCATCATGGGGGGGGTCATTAGCGCTAATGACCCACCGGGTCTTAACGATGTCCACAGGCATGGAGGCGGCGGTGGTGACCAGGCCGCTGATCATGCTGGCACTGAAGTGGCACAGGATGTCATCCTGGAAGCGGCCTGCAACACCCCAGAGCACCCTGAGAATCTATAGGGCAGCCCCATGGAATCCATGGGGCAGCAGCTTAGGGGCTGCCCCATAGCCCTGGATCCCCCCCAACTCACCCGAGTCCAGCAGGAACTGCTTGGATTGGGAATACGAGGCCAATTGGGCCGCATTGACCACGACGGCACGAGCCATGGTGGGGATGCAGCCCTGGGGAAGGGAGGGAAAAAAGGGGGTTTGGGGTCTCCCTGGTACCCACACACCCCATGGACCCCCCCATACCCCTCCCCATTGTGGGGTTCTCCCTCTTCTATGCCATTGGGAAGGGGTATAGGGTAAAGGGGGGTTTACAGGGGGGCAATGGGCCCCTATGGGTCTCACCCTCCAGAGGGTCGTAGGTCCCTCCTCCCGCACCATCCGCACGAGGGCGTCGAACACGTTGCGGTACCCGCGGCGCTCGGCAGGGGGCAGCCTGGAGCGAACCAAAGCAGTGCGGGATGGCGGGGGGGGGGGGGGGGGGGGAGTCAGGAGGGACCCCAAAGGGGGTTCAGGACCCCCAGTGAGGGATCAGTGGGGCTGCTCCATGGTCGATGCCCACCTCCCGTCTGCCGTCATCCGGATGAGTGCCACCTCCGCCGGGGTCCCCACGAAGGCGCCGGCGGCGCCCGCGCTCATCCCCACAGCAGCCTTGGCCAGGAACGGGGGGGGGGTCCCATCCGGGGCCCCCAGCAGCTCCAGCCCCACGCTATAGACCCCCAAGCGTGTGGTGGTGTAGGTGGCCTGGCGCAGCAGCCCCGCGGACAGCCTATGGGGGGGGGGGGGAGAACAGCAGTGACATCATCACTGACGTCATCAGCATCATCATCCATCATCTTCATTCATCATCATCCATCTTCATCTATCATCTTCATCATCGTCATCCATTATCATCTTTATCACCATTATCCATCATCATCTTCATCCATCATCTTCATCATCGTCATCCATTATCATCTTTATCACCATTATCCATCATCATCTTCATCCATTATCATCTTCATCATCATTATCCATTCTCCACCATCATCATCATCCGTTATCATCTTCCATCATCATCCACCATCATCATCATTTTCACCCCATCCCCTCCATCCCCCTCTTCAGCAGCACCAAGAACCCAAAACAGCTCCAAGAACACCCAAAACAGACCTCAAAACCCACAAAAGTGACTCAAAACCTGACCCCAAGTGGCCCCCAGCCAGCTCCTGGCTCCAGGTTTGGGTGCCCAGGGCTGGTTTTTGGTGCTCAAAGCCCATTTTTGGGGCCCTGGTTCCATTTTTGGGGTCCCTGGGGGGGTTCGGGGTCGCCGATGCCGTTTCTGGGGGTCCCGAGCCCAGTTCGGGGGCCCCCACGCCCGTACCCGGTGTAGACGCCACGCAGGCCCTCGTGGCGCAGGATGGAGCCCAGCGCGTGCAGGCTCGTCCGGTACTCGCGGGCCTTGGCCCCCTCCCCGCTGAGCTGCATCCGGTTCTTGACCAGGTCCAGGGGCTGCACGAACACCGTGGCCCCCATCCTGCACCGGGGGGGGGTCAAGGGGGGTCATCGGGGGGTAAAGGGGTTCTGGGGTGAATTGAGGTGGATTTGGGGGGGCTCAAGGGGTCTTAGGAGGGGTTTGGGGGGAGCTCAATGGGGTCTTAAGCACTTTTTGGGGTCATTGAATGGGATTGGGGGGGACTTGGGGGGGGTTGAAGGGCATAAAGGGGTTTTGGGGGGTCAAGGTGTTGTAGGGAGCACACAATGTGGTCTGGGGGGTCTGAAGGGGTTTGGGGGCACTAGAGGGGGGGTTGAAAGGGTTAAATGGGTTTTGGGGTGAACTGAGGTAGATTTGGGGGGGCTCAAGGGGTCTTAGGTTGCACAGGAGGGGTTTGGGGTGGGTCTTAAAGGGGTTTAGGGGGGTCTGAAGGGGTTTGGGAGCAATAGAGGGGGGGTTGAAGGGCTTAAATGAGCTTGGGGAGGGTTAAAGGGGTTTTGGGGGAAATTGATATGGATTTCGGGAGGCCCAAGGGGTCTTAGGGGGCACAGGTGGGGTTTGGGGGGGTCAGTGGGGTCTTAAGGGCTTTTGGGGGTCCTTGAATGGGTTTTGGGGGGACTTGGGGGGGTTGAAGTGGATAAAGGGGTTTTGGGGGGATTTAAGGTGTTTTAGGGAGCACACAATGGGGTTTGCAGGGTCTTAAAGGGGTTTAGGGGAGTCTGAAGGGGTTTTAAGGAGCATTAGAGGGGGTTTTGAATGGGTTAAAGGAGTTTGGGGGACTTAACGGGGTTTTGTGGTGGATTTAGGGGGCTCAAAGGGCCTTAGGGAGCACAGGAGGGGTTTTGTAGGGGCTGAAGGGGTTTTAGGGGGCACTAAAGGGGGGTTTGAAGGGATTAAAGGGCTTTTAGGGTCCTGAAGGGCTTTGGGGGGTCTTAAGGGGGTTTGGGGGGGATTTGGGGGGGTTTGAGGGTTTAAAGGGGTTTTGGGGGGTCCGCAGAGTTTATTGGGGGGGTTAAAAGGGCTTTAGGGGCCAAAGGACACGTTTCGGGTGGGTTTTGGAGGGCGATTGGGGGGGTCTGAATGGTCCGGGGGGGGGGGCTCGAAGCCGTTTAAGGGGGCACTGGGGAAGGGGGGGGGGCAGGGGCCGTCGGTGCCCGGGGGGGGGGGGGGGTCGCAGGGGCTCTCACCCGGCCAGGCCTCCGAACAGGAACTTCACCCACTTCGGGGAGCTCTTGGGCCTCTCGGCCGCCATGGCCGGGGGGAGTCCCGCTGCCGGCGGGGAGCGGAGGGCACCAGGACCCGGGGGCGTCCCGGGGGTCCGCACCCGCCGCGCCCCAAGGTGACTCCGGCGGGGGGGAGAGATGGGGGGGGGGGGAAGGGTGTCAGTACGCATGCGCCGCGCGGCTGCGCGCGACGAAGGGGCGTGGCTGGAGGGAGGGCAGAACCTATGGGAGGAGCGGAAAAGCTTGTGGGCGTGGTTTCATTGAGGGGCGTGGCTAACTCTGAGGGGAGCGGGAGGCGTGGCCACTCTGCCGGCCTCGCTCCGCCTCCCTCCTCTCATTGGTGGAAGGTGTTTAGGCGGGAAGCTTGCCCACCGCGGATTAGTTGCTGCTACAGCACGCTCCGCCCATTGGTAGACAGAGACACACACACACACACACACCCCCACCCCCCCGCCGCCATGTTGAGCGGCGGGAGGGGACGGACCGGGCCGGGTCCTGGGTCTGTCCCCGGGCACCGGATCCGGTTCAGGCCCCGGCTCCGGGCCGAGGCTGCGCTGAGCCCTCGGCACCACCCGGAGCGGTTCCGGAGCGTCCCAGGGGTCAGGTACGTCCTGGGGCGACAACCGGCACGGCTGCCCCATGGCAGCCACACAGTTCAACCAGCCCCGTAAGTGCTCCGAGCAGCGCTGGCAGCCCCATAGATCATCCGCACACCCCAGCCAGCCCCACAGCAGCCCCGTGGCTGCCCCACGGCTCCCGTTCCAGGCCCCTCCTCCCACATCCACCCCCCATGGAGGACGGGGGGGTGGGGGAGGAAGCGTCCCGGCCGCGTCGTTGTCCTTATAAGGCCTCGGTGGCGCCGGAGCCGCTTCCGCCCCACACCACCCCCCCCCCCCCCGAACTATGGGGCCTGCCCCACATCACCCCCCGCACATACACTTCCTGCCCCGCAGTGCAGTGGGGCAGCCCCATAGAGTTCCATTTAGGGGGGCTTCCGAGTCCCCCCAAGTGCTCAGTAGCTGCTCTCCTGCCCCCCAACAACGGCCTCTTGTAGCTTTGGGGGGGGGGGGGGGGGTTGGGAGGCCGCAGCCCTGCCCCATAGCGGACTTTGCACCCCCCCCCCCCCCCCGGGTGTGGTGCAGCACCTTGGACCCGGGCGTTCCCCACCCCAAACGTACACAGCGGGGCCTGCCCCACACATCCTGCCCCACAGCAGCTCCCCACGAGGCGTCTTTATTGCTGCCCGCAGCGGGGGGAGTGTGTAAAAGGGGGTGGGGGGATTAGGTCCTGAAGGTCCTGGTGGTCCCTGGCAGGTCCTGGTGGTCCCGGGGGGGGGTCACTTGTGGGTCCCGGGTGGTCACTTGTGGGGCAGGGGGCACTTGTGGGGCGCTCAGTACTGCGAGCGCCGCAGGTGGTTGGCCATGTCGTAGCACTTCTTGTTCACACACCCGCCGTGGACGCCCTCCTTGCCCATGGCCAACACGATGGCTGCAGGAGGGGGGCGGATCAGTGGGTCTGTCCCATAGCCAGCCCCACACATCCCCCCATGGACCACAATGGGTCACCCCATAGTGCTGAGAACCCCCTGTGTAGAGGGAATTGGGGGGGGCCTAAAGGCCATGGGGCACTTGGGGGTCAGGAGGTGATGGAGGTACCATAGGGTCACATTGGGGTGCTGGGTGTGGGTGCCATGGGGCATTCTATAGGGGTGCAAAGGGGTGACAGATTTTATAGGGTCACATAACGGTGGGAAGGGGTGACATGAGGTGACGGGGGGGTTCAATAGGGTCATAATAGGGGTGATGGGGGGTTCCATAAGGTCCCATAGAGGTGCTGTGGAGTCCCACAGGGTCCTATAGGGATGCAAAGGGGTGACATGAGGTGACGGGGGGGGGTCCATAAGTTCACATGGGGATGACAGGAGGGTTCCAGAGGGTCACATACGGACACAAAGGAGTGACAGGGAGATTCCATAGGGGCGCTATGTGGTGATGGGGGTCCCACAGGGCGCTAAGGGGTGATGGGGATCCCATAGGGCACTACAGGGCAATGGTGGTCCCATTGGGCGCTATGGGGTGATGGGGGTCCTATTGGGCACTATGGGGTGATGAGAGTCCTATGGGGCAATGTGGGTCCCATAGGGTGCTCTGAGGTGACTCACTCTTGTTGGTGATGGCAGCGGTGATGTTGACGGTGGGGGTGCCGGGTGCCCCCCCCTTGCTGCGCAGGTCCATGCTGTGCTCGCCCTCCACCAGCAGCGAGTCCCGGATCACGGAGCAGCGCAGCCCCCCCAGCGTCAGCCCCGACACCAGCAGCGGCCCCCGCTCGGGGCTCACCAGCGCCTGCACCTCCGCTGCCTGCAGACCCCCCCATGGACACCAATGGATCATCCCAGAGCCCACCCCGTGGGACCACCAGTGAGCTACAGGGGGGACAGGATACATACACCTGGACCCCCCCACGGGTCACTCCATGGCCCCCACAGGAAGCAATGGGGGACAAGTCAACCCAGGACCACTCTGTCATGGGCCCCAATGGTTCACCCCGTAACCTCCCACCGTGGGCCCCATAGTGAGTAGTAATGGGGCCCAGGCCACCCCAGAACATCCCTCCCCATGGACCTCCCCCATGAACCCCAATGGACCACCCCATAAGCCCCCCCATGGGCCCCACAGGGAGCACTTGGGGACAGGTCACCCATAACGCCACCACAGACCCGTAAATGAAGTTCCACCCATGGACCCCCTCCCATAGAAGTGCCCCTGCCCCATGGAAGCCCATAACCCCAATGTGGAGACCCCCCCCATTACCCCCACAAATAACCCCCTAAATGGACCCTTCCCCTCCTTAACCCCAACCCAAACCCTCCCCCCCAACACTTCCTCCCCCCTCCCCCCATTTCCGGGGGGGTTTCAGGCATCCGGGGACCAGGAAATGGGAGGGGGGGAGAGGGGGAGGAGGTTTGCGCCTGCCCTCCCCCACAGGAAGCCCCGCGGCCGCCCCTCCCCCACGGGGAAGTGCACATTCCGCACATTTTTACTTCCTTTTTCACTTAAATCTTAAAATTTCTCATATTTTTCATCATTTAAATTGGGGCTCCCCCCCGTGCCCCCCCTCGAGTGGGGGGGGGCCATAGAGTGACATGGGGGGGCCACAGGGGTTTCCTCCCTCCTAAAGGCATGACAGGGAGGCTTTAGGACCCAACGGACACCTGGACCCTCCCATTAAGCAGTATAGGAGGGGGGCAGTGGGGGTCTCCCCCCCCCCCGCTGGACGCCTGGGTCTCCCCATTAAGGGATATAGGGGGGTTCGTTATGGTCCCCCATATCCTGTATGGGAAGGGGGTCCCGGACCCCCCATGTCCAGCACAAGGAAAGTTTAGGACTCCCCCCCACCATAAAACCAATTAATGGGGGGGCCTTTAGGACCCTATGGATACCATTAGACCACATAGGGGTGCCCCCCTTCCCAGCCCCCATAACCGCCCATAAGCCCATTATTGGGAGGGTGCTTCAGGACCATGCGGACTCCTGGGTCATCCCATTACCCCATAGAGGGGTGTCTATAGGGGTCGCCTCTTCCCAGCCCCAATAACCCCACTGGGGGGAGGGGTTAGGACCCCGCAGACACCCGCTCCCCCCCCCCCCCGCTTCCTCCCCATGGGCGGGGCCGCTCCACGCTGGCAGCTCCCGCGTTCTTCTCCCTTTTTTGTCCCTCCTCGGCCCCCGTCGCCCATATGGGGGTGGAGCCAACCGGGACTCCACGGCGGGAAACCCCCCCCCTCCTTCCCCTTCTGTCGCGATAGCGAGCCCTTACCGTGATATTAGCGAAGGTCTTGCCGGGGGCCGCGGCCCACACGGCGGGGGTATCGCGATAGCCGACGATGGCGGCGTCCTGGCAGGTGCCGTCCGCCAGCAGCGTGTCCACGTACGGGGCCCACCCGCTCATGGCGGCGGCGGCGGCGGGAAAAGAGGCGGGGGGCGTGGCCTGGCGGGCCGAGGAGGCGTGGCCTGGTGGACGGAGGGGGCGGGGCCTCGGCTCCTCGTCCAACCCCCGCGCCTGCGCAATGCGGAGCAGCGGCACGGATTGGCCCGGCGGTGGCGCGGCCGTTCGCGGCGCCTTTCATAGGGGAGCCCGGGGAGGGGGCGGGGCCTCAGGGGGAGGAGGTGGGGCTTGGCGGGGCTGGAAACGCCCCTCGGTCTGGGCGGCTGGAACGGAGCCGGGGGGGGGGGAAGCGAGATATCGCGACCCCTGCCCCGTTATCGTGACCCCCCCCCTTCCCATGACCCCTTCGAGCGGGCGGTAAAGACCCTCCCCCACACCCCTGGGGGGGGAAATCCCCCTCCCCCACTCTGTGAATGAACCCAAACCCCCCCAACAATGTGATGGGACACCCCTATTGGAAAGGGGGGGGAGCACTTGGGGGGCGGAGACCCCGATGTGTGGGTCTGAGGGGGGTCTATGGGGGGGTGGGTGTGGGTCTGGGGAGGGGGCAGCCCCGCCCCCCGCGTGTCTCGCGCTCTCCCGCCGTGGGGGAGGGGCGGCGGTTTCACTTCCTGCCCCACGGTGGGGGAGGGGGCGCGAGACTGGGGGGGGCGGGGGGAGTGGCGCGACCCCCGCCAGGCAGGGGGGAGGGGTTTGGGGAGGATGGGGCTGCCCCTCCCCCACTCCCCCTCTCGGTGGAGGGAAGTGGTCAGAGCCGCCGCCCCTCCCCCTCTATAGGGCGCTGTGGGGCCCGTGTGGGGCTGAGCTTTCCCGTAGGGCGGTATGGGTCAACCTCCCCCCCCATGAACCCCATAAGGTGAGCCCCCTCCCCACCATGAGCCACACAGGGCTGAGTCCCCCCATAGGGCACTATGGTATAGACCTCCTGCCATGAGCCCCTTAGGTCTGAAGCCCCCATAACCTGTGGGTCCCACAGGGTACATCCCCCCCTCCCCAGTGTGCCACACAGGACCCACTCCTGCCCCCTCCTAGTCCCCCAACAGCCTTAAAGCGGCATCAGTTGATGTGGAACCCCCACAGACGAGGTAAGACTGGGGGAGGGGGGTGGATGACCATCAAGCACCCCATTCCCTTTGGGGGGGGATCACCCCAAACCCCCCCAATAAAACACTCTGGAACACAACAACGCCCAATTCATTGTTATTGGGGGGGGTCCACCCCAACTCACACAATGGGGGGGACACGGGACCTTTATCATACCCCCCCCCCAGTCACAGCGGGGCCCCCCCCGCGCCCCCCTCGTCCCCCCCCCGCCGCAGCCGCTTCTTGGCCCGGATCTCGTTCATGGCCTCCTCGATGGAGCGCGTGTCCCGCTTGTTGGCCACTGGCACTGGGGGGAGGGGGGGGGCACTGGGTCAGGACCCACAGCGCACCCCCAAACCCCCCATAGGGGGCTATGGGAACCCCCATGTCCCCACCCCCCCCATATCCCCCCATAGGGAACCTCACTGTCCCCTTCCCCTCCCATAGCCATACAAGACCCCAGTGTCCAGGTGCCACCCCAAGCCCCCCCATGATGGACCCAATGGTTCCAGTGTCCCCCTACACATCCCTATAGGGAACCCCGGTGCCCCCCGGATCCCCTTAATGGGACCCCTGTATCCCCAAGACCCCCATGAAGGGGTCCTCAGTATCTCAGTGCCCCACAGCCCCCCCCCAATAGCAGACACCTGTGCCTCCCATAGGAGACCCCAGTGCCTCCAAACCCCTATAGCGGACCCCAGTTCCCCCAAAGCCCCCCCTTATGGGACCCTAGTGCCCCTAACCCCCCATAGGGCACCCCAGTTACCCCCATATCCCATGTAAGGAACCCCAGTGCCTCCCCGTGCCCCCATTGGCTGCCGCTGGCCCCGCCCCTCACCACAGCCATAGGCCTTATTGGCCTCCATGGTGCGGGCGGCGGCTTTGGCGGCCTCGCAGCCAATCAGGTGCCTGTATTTGTCCTTGTAATCGGTAGGTGGCCCCGGGGGGGCAGGGCCACGCTCAAGCTCCTCCTCCTCCTGCTGAGCTGCAAGTTCCTATTGGACAGGTGGCAGAGACAGTAGGGTAAGCCACGCCCCTTTCTGCCCCCCATTGGTCCCAGGCCCCGCCCACACTTAAGCCCCGCCCACCCGTAGGCGCCGCCGCTCCTCGGCCCGTGCCGGGTCCCATTCCTCCCCCCGCCGGTAGGCCTCGAGCTCCTCGTCCGATGGTGCGAACTCCTGTGGGGCGGGAAAGGGGGTCAGCCCCGCCCCCTTGGCGGGAAACCACACCCCCTTCCCCCCTTTTAACCTTCTTGAAGACCATGACGTAGCGACTGTCCTCGTCGTCCCCGAAGGAGAAGGATGTGAGTCCGGCCACCTCCGCCACGTCGTGCCTGGGGGGGGACACACAGACATGACAGCCCCCCCCCACGCATTGTACTCAGTGTCCCCCCCCATGTCGCCATTGTGTCCCCTCACAGGATGCTCCTCTCGATCTTGTTCATGGGTTGGAAGCGGCGCCGCGGCTCCCCGGTGGCCTGGATGAACTGGGACACCTCCTGCTCCATCTGGGGTGGGGGGGGATCCACACATCATGGGGGGGTCTCCCAAGTGTGGGGGGACCCCCTAGGGACAATAAACAGCCCCCAAGCCCCACTCACCCTCTTCCTGAACTCGACTTTCTGGCGCTTCTCCTGTTCCTGCAGCTTCTTCACGCGTGCGGCTTGTTCTGCAGGGGGGTAAGGGGGCTCAGACCCCCCCAGTGCCCCACACCAGAGGGGGCGGGGTTATGGGGCACGGCGCGGGGCCATAGGGGCCAGTGAGTGGGACCAGTAGCTTATAATAAAAGGGCAGGGGGCGGAGCCACGTGTCAAATCAAAGCACTGGGGGGTGTGACCACTAGCCCCACTTAGCCAATCAAATCAGTCGGGGGCGTGGCTAGTAACGCCCCCAGCCAATCAAATCAGGAGAGAGGCGTGTCCAGTAGCGCCTCTTCGCACCCGCAGAGGCGACTAGGGGGCGTGGCCATGCGCAGGGAGGCGTGCTCAGTAACACCCCGCAGCCAATCAAACACAGCGGGGGCGTGGCCAGGGGCGCCCCACAGTGACCAATCGGAGCCCTCCGGTGGTCGGGCTACGCCTGAGGAGAGGCTGGAGGGAAGGTGGGGGGGAACTCGGGGTCCGGACGCGCCGTTACCCCCCCCCTCCCGGTACCGGTGACCCCCCCGGTGTCTCCCCCCCGCTCACCCCGCGCCCGCCGCCGGGCCTCGGCGTCCACCGCCGCGGGTGGGCGCTCCATGGTGCTGAGGATTGACCCGAGCAGGTCCAGCTCCGCCATCTTGCGACGGGGCGGGGCCTGCCGCCGGCGCCGTGCGTATCCCGCCTCGGCGGGATTGCGTCAGCGCGCACGCACGGAGGCGGGGTCTGAGATGCGGCGGGGGCGTGGCCTGCCCTTATAAGGGCACAGAGCGGCGCGCGGCTCCTTAAAAGGGCAGAGTTTGTGGGGGCCCCCGATTAGAGGGACCGGAACCCCCCCCCCGGAAGCGCTCCACGAGTGTCCGGGATTCCCGCTTTCAGGTGTTTCAATTCCGCGCAAAGGTCCCGGGATCGGGGGGGGTCACAGCTGGGAACCCCTCGTCCACTTGTTCTGCTTCAGCTCCTCCAGCCTGGGGGGGGCCCAAGAGCGGGTTTGGGGTCCGGGGCTTTTCCCGCCCTGGAGTGAGCCGTGGGGAAGGAGGGGGGGAACGTGAGGGAAAAGTGACAGAAATTGAGGGAAAAGTGAGGGAAAACTAATGGAAAATGAGAGAAAATGACGGAAAATGAGGGAAAAGTCATGGAAAATGAGGGAATAGTGAGGGAAAAGTGACGGAAACTGAGGGAAAAATGAGGAAAAAGGGAAAATGAGGGAAAAGTGATGGAAAACGAGGGAAAAGTGAGGGAAAATGAGGGGAAAACTGATGGAAAGTGAGGGAAAAGTGACGGAAAACTGACGGAAAATGAGGGAAAACTGACGGAAAATGAGGGAAAAGTTACAGAAAATGAGGGGAAACTGAGGGGAAAATGAGGGAAAAGTGATGGAAAATGAGGGAAAACTGGGGAAAAAATGAAAAATGGGGGAAAAGTGGTGGAAAATGAGGGAAACTACGTGAGAAAAAGAAAATGAAGGAATAGTTAAGGAAAATTTATGGAAAATCAAGAAAAACTGAGGGAAATTGAGGGGAAAATGAGGTAAAAGTGATGGAAAAGGAGAGAAAAGGCATGAAAATAAGGTAGAAGGAGGAAAAATGAGGGAAAACTGAGGCAAAATTGAGGGGAAATGATGGAAAATGAGGAAAAAATGAGGGATAGAGTGGGGAAAGTGATGGGAAAGTGATAGAAAATTAGGTAATAGGAGGGAAAAGTGAGGGATGATGAGGGGAAAAGAGGGATAATGAGGGAAAAGTGAGGGAAAATGAGGAGAAAAAAAGGGAAGTTAAGTGATAATGACAGGAAAATAGTGGAAAAGTTATGGATAGTGAGGGAAAACTGAGGGAAGACGAGGAAAAAGTGGGAACAATGTTGGGATAACGATGGACAATGATAGATAACAATGGATAAAGATGGATCACGGGGTCCCCGCTGTCCCTTTAAGGCTGGGCGTGTCCAGGCGCTGTCCCACCACGCCCCCTCGTACGTCACCGCCTCCCAAGCCCGCCCCGAGGCCCGGCCTTGGACGATGCCGGAGCCCGGGGCCCGGGATCGGGTCCGGAACCGGGATCGGGACCGGGATCGGGTCCGCGATCGCGATCACCGCCTGTGGGGCGGGGGGATGAGGGCCCTCGGGGCAGGTGAGTGACCGGGGGGGGGGGAGGGCGGGTCCAAAGGGTCCATGGGGCCGAGTTTTGGGGGGGTTTAGGGTAGTTTTCGGGGTCCCAAACCCCAACTTTCCCCCCCACCCCGTCCCTCGCCTCCAAGCCCCCGATAGGTGCTGGGGGGAGGGGGCGGAATTCCCGGCTTCCAGCTCTTTCCATGTCCCGGCTTCATGCCAGGGCTATTTATAGGCTTCTCCTTGGATAAAGGTGTTGGGGGGGGAGATACACATGGATCCAGATGGGATCCCCCCTTCATCCGGCCGGGATCCATGTGTGTGTCCATGTGTCCGTCCATGTGTCCATGTATCCCTGTGCCTGGAGCAGGGTGACCATGGCTGGAGCCTCTGTGACCGTGGCTGTCCGGGTCCGGCCGTTCAACGCCCGTGAGACCCAGCGCCAGGCCAAGTGCGTGATCCAGATGTGTGGCAACACCACGTGTGAGTGACCCCCCCGTGCACCCCTATTCCCAGACACCCCATTCCCACCACCACCCCCCCATTCCCAACCATTCCCGCTTTCCCTGGCCGCTCGCCGGGAACAGCAGCTGCCACCGAGCTAAAGATAGCGGCAAGATGACAACAAGGGGCAGGGGGGTGACACAGGGGACATGTGACCCCCCTGGGTCACTGTGACCCCCCCCGTGTCCCCGTGTGACCCCCCATGTCCCATACACCCATGTCCCCCCATATCCTATGTCTCCACATCCCCATGTCCTGTATCTCCATGTTGCCCCATATCCCCCCATCCCAATGTCCTCCCATGTCCCTATGTATCCCCATATCCACATCCACTTATCCCATGTCCCCGTATCCCCACATCCCCCATCTCCCCCCAGGCATCACCAACCCCAAGCTCCCCAATGACAGCACCAAGAGCTTCACCTTCGACTACTCCTTCTGGTCGCACACCTCGGTGGGTACCGGGGCTTATTGTGGGGCACAAGGAGCCTCTTTTGAGGCTGTTTTGTTGATGGTTTGGTGCTGTTTCACGGCTGTTTTGGGGTTGTTTTGGGGCTGTTTCAGGGCTATATTAGGGTTATTTCAGGGCTGTTTCATGGCTGTTTTGGGGCTGTTTCAGGGCTCTTTTGGTGCTGGTTTGGGGCTGTTACGGGGGTGCTTTGGGGGTCCCTGACGCTGCCATACACAGGAGGAGGACCCGCACTTCGCCTCCCAGCACCGCGTGTATGAGGCCATCGGAGCAGAGCTGCTGCTCCACGCCTTCCGCGGCTACAACGTCTGCGTGCTGGCCTACGGACAGACCGGCGCCGGCAAGTCCTACACCATGATGGGCCGTGCGGAGCCGGGGCAGCGCGGCCTCATCCCGCAGGTCCGGGGATGGGGGTTTGGAGGGGGCTATGGGGGAGTTTGGGGTTCAGGACCCCCCCCCCACCGCTGCCCCTTCCCCCCCAGCTTTGTGAGGATCTGTTTGCCCGCGTCGCAAAGGAGGGGTCCTCCGAGGTGTCCTTCTCGGTGGAGGTGAATGAACCCCCATGGGGTGTTTGGGAGTCCCCTTCATATTGTAGAAACCCCTCCCATTGGGGGCTTTGGGGGAGCCCCATCTTGCCCCCCCCAACTTTGGTGCTGTCCACTCCCCCCAGGTCAGTTACATGGAGATCTATTGCGAGCGGGTTCGGGACCTGCTCACCCCGCGCGGGCGGGGGGGGCTGCGGGTGCGCGAGCACCCCCTGCTGGGCCCCTACGTGCAGGACCTGTCGCGCCTGGCGGTGACGTCCCTCGGCGACATCGCCGAGCTGCTGGACAGCGGCAACAAGGCGCGGTGAGGGGGGGGCACGGGGACACCCCCCCATGGACCCCTCCCACCCCTTCTGGGGTACCCGCCCCCCCCGTTAACACAGCCATTGCATTGACCCGGTCCCAGGACGGTGGCGGCCACAGCCATGAACGCATCGAGCAGCCGGTCCCACGCGGTGCTGAGCATCGTCCTGAGCCAGCGGCGCCGCGACCCGCTCAGCCAGCTTTGCAGTGAGAAGGTGAGCACCCCAAATAGGCACAAATGCACCCCAAAACACCCCAAATATACTACTAAATACAGCCAAAATATAGCCCTAAATACACCCAAAACACAAACCAAATACAGCAGCAGAACACCCCAAAATACACCCCAAATACATCCTAATACACCCCAAAATACACTCTAAAACACCCCAAATATGCACCAATTCAGCCCAAAACACCCCAAATACAATCCTAAATACAGCCAAAATATAGCCCTAAATATACCCAAATACAGCCCTAAATACACCCAAATACAGCCCCCAAACACATCCCTAAATACACGCTGAATCACCCCAAAGTACAACCAAATACAGCCTGTTGCACCCCAAATACACCCCAATCTTCACCCCACTGCAGCCAAATATATGCAAAATGCAGCTGCAATGTGCCCTAAATACACCTGTAAATACCTTCTGAATCACTCCAAAACATACTCCAAAATAACCCCGAATCACCCCCAAATACCCAAAGATATACTCAAATACAGCCCAAAATCCACCCAAATAAAGGCCAAATTACACCCCAAAATACACCCCTAAATACACCCCAAGGACCCCCTGAATCCCCCCATTGCCCCCGTGCCCAGGTCAGCCGCATCAGCCTGGTGGACCTGGCAGGCAGTGAACGTGCCGACCACGCCGGGACCTCAGGGACGCGCCTTAAGGTGACACCGGAAGGGGGGGTCAATGGGGGGAGAGGACCCTCAACCCGTACCCCTAAACCTCACTCCATCCTCGCCCCCCCACAGGAGGGTGCCAACATCAACAAGTCCCTGACCACGCTAGGCAAAGTCATCTCTGCCCTGGCCGAGGCGGTGAGTGGGGAGGGACGACCCCATTTTCCCCCATTGCAAACAACTGGGGGGACTCCCCCCAGCTCCAGGACACCCCCAGTTATAAGGACCCCCCTTTTCCCTCCCATTCCCTCCTTTATGCCATTATCCCACAGCAAAACAAGAAGAAGAAGCCTGATTTCATCCCCTACCGCGACTCGGTGCTGACCTGGCTGCTGAAGGAGAACCTGGGTGAGGGTTTCTGGGGGTATTTAAGGTTTTAGGGGGGTGCTTAAGGTATTGGGGGGCTGTTTTAGGTTTGGGGGGGTCATAACAATAAGGGGAGTACTCATTACTCCCCTGAGCCCTTCCTGCTCCTTTGCATAGGAGGCAATTCCCGCACTGCCATGATCGCGGCACTGAGCCCGGCTGACATCAACTATGAGGAGACGCTGAGCACCCTGAGGTGAGTGGGGGTTTGGGGTGGTTTGAGTGTTTTGGAGTATTTTGGGATGGTTTTACGATGCTTTGGGGTGGGTTTGGGGTGTTACATGGTAGTTCGGGGTTGTTTAGGGATGTTTTGGGGATCTGGGCGTACATAGGGGTGTTTCGGGAGTGTTTTGGGGGTGGTTTTGAGGTGGTTTTAGGGTGTCCTACAGGTATTTCGGGGGGGTTAGGGGGTGTTCGGGTGTGGTTTTGGGGCTGATTTTGGGTGTTTCAGGGGTATTTTGGGGTGTTTCGGGGTATTTTGGAGCTGTTTTGGGTGCCCCACCTCCTCTCTGCCTTCCCCCAGGTACGCGGACCGGACGCGGCACATCCGGTGCCACGCGGTGGTGAACGAGGACCCGAACGCGCGCCTCATCCGCGAGCTGCGGCGGGAGGTGGCGCGGCTGCGGGAACTGCTCCGCGCGCAGGGCCCGCCCCGCACCGGGCCCAACCACGGTGCGTATCGGGGGCACATGGGGGGGGGTTGGGGGGGTTTAGGGGATGCTGGGGGGGGGGGTTGTGGGGTGCTTGTTGGTCTGGGGGCACCGGGGGCTTCTAAGCCCCCCTTAACCCCCATATCTGCCCCCCCAGAGCCCCCCGCTGAACCCCCCCCTGCCGAGCAGCCCCTTCCCGCCGCCGTCAATGGGGCCACGGAGCCGCTGCCTGCTCTCAGCGCTGTGGAGGCGATGGAGAGGCTGCAGGTGACTCCCTAAAAAACTCCCCAAAATACCCCAAAACAACCCCAAACCACCCCAGAAAGACTCCCAAGACATCCCCCATCGTGGGTCCCCCCAGGAGACGGAGAAGATCATAGCAGACCTGAACGAAACCTGGGAGCAGAAGCTGCGTCGGACGGAGGCGCTGCGGCTGGAGCGGTGCGGGAGGAGCCAGCACAGCAAACACCCCTAAAACACTCAAAACCACTCCTAAAATACCCAAAAACACTCCTAAAACACCCAGAAACACTCCAAAACCTCCCCAAATCACCCCTAAAATACCTCAAAACCACCGTGAAACGCCCAAAAACGCCAAAATGCACCCCCAAAACACCTCAAAACCACCCTAAACCCATCCATCCAAAACCACCCCAGAACAGTCCAAAGCCACTCAAAACACCCCAGAACACCCCGAAACACCCCAAACCCCATCAATTGCACCCCAAATCATCCACATGGGGCCCCCAACCCCCTCCTAGCCCCATGCCCCCCCAAACTCTCCCCATTACCCCCATCACCCGCAATACCCTCGCTGTCCACAGGGAGGCGCTGTTGGCCGAGATGGGCGTAGCGCTGCGGGAGGACGGCGGCACCGTTGGGGTCTTCACACCTAAAAAGGCGAGTCCCGGGGGGAACATCCCCACCCCCCTACCCCCCGCTATGGGGCAACCTCCTTTGACCCCCAAAGGCTTATTTTTGGGGTTTCCCCCCCCTAAAGACCCCGCATTTGGTGAACCTCAATGAGGACCCCCTGATGTCCGAGTGCCTCCTGTACCACATCAAGGATGGGGTCACCAGGTGAATGGGGCACCCCAAGCCCTATATGAACCCCAAACCCCTATAGACACCCCCACACCCCTGTAGGGACCCCAATTTATTGCACCCTCATAGAGTGGGTCGAGTGAACGTGGACATCAAGCTCTCAGGACCCCTCATTGAGGAGCAGCATTGCCTGTTCCGCAGCCAGCCCGGCCCAACGGGTGAAGGTAGGAAACCCCCTTTGGGGGTGCCCCCCGCTTCCCCTTCCACCCCCTTTGCACCCCATAATTCTTCTTTATCCCCCCCCCACTGCTGCCATGGGAGCAGGGTGCCGCAGCCCCCTCAGGTATGGGGTGCTAAGGGGGCACATGGGGTTTTGGGTGGGATTGGGGTGGATTTAGGGGGGGTTTCGGGTGGATTTGGGGGGGTCCCCCCACTTCTCGGTGTCGTGAACCCCCTTTGTGTGTGTGTCCCCCAAACCAGTGGTGGTGACGCTGGAGCCGTGTGAGGGAGCTGAGACCTATGTCAATGGGCAGCGGGTGACAGAGCCCGTGGTGCTCCAATCAGGTAAGGACCCCTAAAACACGCCAAAACCACTCCAAAACACACCGAAACAGCAAAAAACACCCCAAAACCCTAAACTACCGCAAAACGCACCCAAATCCATGCGGGTGCCCCGCATATTTAAAACCCCATCTAAAACCCCAATTCCTACCTGAACCACCCCATTTCTGACTCCCCCCACATCCCCATTTTCCCCCCATTTCTGCCATTCCCCCAGGAAGCCGCCTGGTGCTGGGCCAGAGCCACGTCTTCCGCTTCACGCACCCTGAGCAGGCGCGGCGCCAGCGGGAGCAGGACAGGGAGCGGGAGCGGAGCCAGGGCCCCCCCGAGACCCCCCCGGACTGGAGCCAGGCACAGCGGGAGCTGCTGGAGCTGCAGGGCATTGACGTGCGGCCAGGGGGGATCCCCAGGTGAGGGCAATGGGGACAGTGGGCAGGGGGACAATGGGGGGATATGGGGGGGGTCACCCTATGTGTGTGCCCCACAGGCTGCAGGACCCAGAGAACCGGCACCAGGGAGAGGAGGAAACAGCTGAGGAGCAGCGAGAGGTGAGGGATATGGGATGTGGTATATGGGAGATGGGGTGTGGAATATGGGATGTGGGATATGGGATATAGGATGTGGGATATGAGGACATGGGATGTGGGATTTGGGATATGAGGACATGGGATGTGGGATATGGGATATAGGATATGGGATGTGGGATATGGGATATAGGATTTGGGATATGAGGATATGGGATGTGGGATATGAGGACATGGGATGTGGGATATGGGATATAGGATATGGAGTGTGGGATACGGGATGTGGGATATGGGATATAGAATATGGAATGTGGGATATGGGATGTGGGATATCGGATATGGAATATGTGATGTAGGATATAGGATATGGGATGTGTGGTCCTCAATGTCCCTTGGGTGTCCATCACCTCCTGCCTCCTCCAGGCCGTGCCCCCCTCCTCGCGTCGCACTGGGAGGCGCCGGGAGCCGCTCCGGGTTTACCAGATCCCGCAGCGCCGGGCGCTGACGCCGGAGCCGCCGCAGAACCGGGGGACCCCGGGGGACACCGAGGACGCCGGTGGTGCCGGTGCAGAGGTGGCCGGGCTGCGCGCGCACCTGCAGCGCCTGGCGGGGATCCTGCGGGACGTGAGGCGCCAGAACAGCGCCAAGGACGAGCAGCTCCGGGCGCTGCGGGACCGCGTGGGGCGCATGGAGCGCGCCCTGCCCCTGCCCGCGGTGAGCGCCCCACGGGCACCCCACCGCCCGAGCCCAGCCCCCCAGCACCCCCGTAACCCCCCGTGTTCCCCTTTACCCCCCACAGGACGACGACGACCCCGACCCGTCCCCGTCCCCCCCCAGCCCGGCCGCCCCCTCCCCGTCGCCGCCGCCCTCGCCCCCCTCGCGGTTGTCGCTGCTCATGCAACGGGACCCCGCGTTCCGGCGCGGCCGCCTCCGCTGGCTGCGGCAGGAGCAGGCGCGCCTCTGGGGGGCGCTACAACCGCCGGCGCTGCGGCCACGCCCCCTGCAGGACCCCGCCCGCCTGCGCTTCCCCTTTAAGAGCAACCCCCAGCACCGGGCCACGCCCCTCGCCGAGGACACGCCCACGGCCGCCGCGGACACGCCCCCTCCTCACGCCGAAGGGCGCCCCCTAAGCGGGAGGACTCCGCCGCGCATCCGGCGGCAGCGCTCGGCGCCGGACCTCAAGTCGCGGGGCCCCCACGCTTAGAGATGGGCCCCGGGAGAGGGGGGGGCCCAATGAGGGGGAGGTGCTCATTAAAGGGTGACCCCTAATTAAAGAGTAAAAGCTCATGAAATTCCTCACCTGTCCCGCGCCAGCCGGTGGCCACGCCCCCGCGGGAAACCACGCCCACTTTCGTGGCTGTGAGGGGGTGTGGCGGACTCTCCCCGCCTTTTCTCCCATATATGGCAACAACCCCTGGGGGCGTGGCACGCGGAAACACCGTCCCCCGCATATGGCCCCGCCTCCTTCGCCATTAAAGGACATAGCGGGGACGTGCTTTGGAGAAGACTCCGCTCTTGGCTCTACCCTGCCCGTTTCGCCATTAAAGGGCATTGGGGAACGTGGCTTGCCGAGGCACCGCCCCCCTTGCCATTTAAGGAGGTGCAGCTGGTAGCGTCACCCCGCCCCTTTCTCTATTAAAGGGAATACGGGTGGGAAGCTCCGCCCGTCTTCCCACGCCCCCGCGTCTTCCCCATTCAACCGCAGCGCGTTGGGGGCGTGTCTGCCCTTGTCTCCGCCCCTTTGTGGCCGTGGCCTCGTTCCGTTCCCCCCCCGTCGCCACTCGGCGCCATGAGCCGGGTCCCGGTGCTGCTCCCGCTGCTGCTCAGCGCCCTGTGCCCGGCCGAGGGGCAGGACCCGGCCCCCAACCTCACCAGGTAACGGCCCCCCCCTCCCCATAACCGAGACACCCCCCCCCCATTCACCCCGGTCCCAGCTCCGGTAACCGGTTACCCCGTCCCCAGGCCCGTGTTCCCGTGCGGGGGGGAGCTCCGCGGCGAGTCGGGCTACGTGGCCAGCGAGGGCTTCCCGCGGCACTACCCGCCCCACAGCAACTGCACATGGAGCATCACGGTACGGACACCCCGGGCCCCCCAGCCTTACCCCGGTACCCCCTGGTGCCCCGGGCGCGCTCACAGCGCCCGTGTCGTCCCCTTCCCCCGCAGGTCCCCGAGGGGCAAACGGCCTCGCTGTCCTTCCGGGTCTTCGACCTGGAGCCGGACGCCCGCTGCCGCTTCGATTCGCTGTCGGTGTTCGGGGGCTCCGGCCCGGCCCCGCCGCTCCTCGGCCGCTACTGCGGCACCTTCCGGCCGGGCCCGCTGCGGGCTCCCGGTAACCGGTTACTGCTGCGGATGGAGAGCGACGGGGCCACGGCCGGGAGAGGCTTCCTCGCCTGGTTCAGCGCCGGGCCCGGGCCGGGACACGGTGCGGGAATGGGAATGGGAACAGGAATGGGGGAGGCACCGCCGGCAGAGAGCAGGGACCCCCAATAGACCCCGACCCCCCCAACCCTCGGGACCTTTTGTAGGGCCCCCCCAGGGACGCCGCCGCTCGGGGCTCCATACCCCCCCCTTTATTTGGGGAGTCCTGGCACTATTTTGATGGTGAGTACCCCCCCACCAATTGGCTCCGAACACACCGGGGGGGGGGGGGTCTTGCACCCCCAACTTCCCATTGCATGGCTCTGGCATCACCCCACACACACAGAGAATCATTGTGGGGAGGGGGAGTTTGGGGGTCCCAGTGCAGAGCAGATGCCAGCGGTGCAGGGTAAAGGGGTGGGGGAAGTCGATTGTGGTTTGTGCCGCCCCCTCTTCAAATGGTTCCCCCCTCTCCTTTTAGAGAATCAGTTCTGTGGGGGGCGCCTGGAGAAGCCCCAGGGGAGCCTGAGCTCCCCCAACTGGCCCGAGGAGAATTACCCCCCCGGCGTCAGCTGCACGTGGCACATCCGAGCCCCCCCTGACAAGGTCCGAAGGGGCCCGGCTTTGGGGGTTAAAGTGGGGGGTCCCGGCCATGGGTGTCAATGGCGGGGACCTGGCTATAGGTGTCAATTGGGGATCCTGTTTATGGGTGTCAGTGTGGGGATCCTGGCTATGGGAGTTAATGGGGGGGTCCTGGCTATGTGTGTCAATGTGGGGGTATGGGGGGTCCCGCCTATGGGTGTCAATAGGGAGTCCCAGCTATGGGCATTAAGGCATTAATGGGGGGGTCCTGGCTATGGGTGTCAATGGAGGGGTCCTGGATATGAGTATCAATGGGGACTCTGGGGGTTAATGGGTGTTAGTGGGGGGCTATGGGTGTCAGTGGGGGACTGCAGAGGGTCCCATTGCAGACGTTAAAGGGGGGGTCCGCAGGTGGTGGAGCTGCGCTTCGGGAAGTTCGATGTGGAGCCGGATGCTCACTGCAGATACGATCACGTGGCCGTGTTCGACGGGGGCCGCTCCGATGATGCCCGCAGGGTGGGGAGGTTCTGCGGGGAGGAGACACCAGGGTGAGCCCCCCCAAAGGAGGGAGCCCCCCCGACCCCACCCTGGTCCCCCCTAACCCCATCCTGACCCCCCCAAACCCCATCCTGACCCCCAAACCCCATCCTAATGCCCCCTAATCCCATCCTGACCCCCCCAACCCCTTCCTGACCCCCCCAAACCCCATCCTGACCACCCCAACCCCATTCTGACCAGCCCCATCCTGACCACCCCAACCCCTTCCTGACGCCCCCCAACCCTCCCTGACCCCCTGTGCCCCCCCCCAGCCCCATTGTGTCCTCGGGCCCGGAGCTCCTGGTCCAGTTCGTGTCCGACCTCAGCGTCACGGCCGACGGCTTCTCGGCCTCCTACGTCCTGCGGAGCCCTCCCGGAGCGCCGTCCCCGTCCCACCCCGCTGAAGGGGCCAAGGGCAAAGGGAAGCCTCCCCCCACCGCGGCCCCCAGCCCCAAACCGGGCACCGGCAGCGCCTGTCCCGAGCGGTGCCGCCGCGTGGGGTCGCTGCAGAGCAGCTTCTGCGCCAGCGACTTTGGTGAGGGCCCCCATAGGGGGTGATGGGGATGGGGACCCCTATGGGCGGGTCTGGGGGTGGTTGAAGCCCCCCCCCTCCACTGCGTTAATGGGGCCGGGGCTGTCTCTGGGTCCACAGTGCTGACGGGGACGGTGAAGTCGTTGTCGCGGGCCCCCCCCCAGGAGCAAGGCTGGGCCGTGGTCTCCATCTTGGGCCTCTACAAAGTGGGGGCGCTGGGGGTGCCCTCCCCGGCCAAGGGGGCCACCCTGCGCCTGCGCCTGCCCTGCCGGCTCTGCCCTGGCCTCAAGAAAGGTGGGTGCAGGACATGGCAGGATTCGGGGGGTGGGGGGTGTCCTTGTACCCCCATCTATCCTGACCTCACCCCCCCCCCAAAATCTCTTCCAGGCTCCAGCTACATCCTGATGGGGCGGGTGGGGGAGGACGGGGGGGCGCTGCTGCCCCCCGATGCCTTCGTGGTCCCGTTCCGGCCGCAGCAGCAGCAGGTCCTGGGCAACCTCAGCAAGCGGCCATGCCGGGGCAGCGCCTGAGCCCCCCCCGCCGGCCCCCCCTTCCCTTCATGCAATTAAAGGGTGCAGACACAGACTCTGAGCCCCCCCCCTCCCCGCTGCCACGTGGACGGGTCCGTTCCCCCCCCGTCCCCCCCCATTGGCTTTAGAGCGAGCGGCGCCTTTAAGAGTGGCCAAGGGGGCGGGGTTTGAGGTTTGGGGCCAAGGCGGGAGGGGGGCACGGCCACAGTGGAGAAAGAGGCGTGGTCTGCTTTTGGGAGGCGGGGCTTGCTTAGGAGAGGCCAATCAGAGCGTTAGGAGCGCCTTTCCTGCCGCTCTCTAAGCGTGATTGGTCGAGTGCACACCAATCACATGCCTGCCTCCCGCCCCCTCAAACGCCATTGGCTGTGCGGGGCCCGCCGGAGTCACGTTGCTAGGCGACCAGCTCTTTTCGTTCTTGATTGGTGGAGATGTGCTCTTCCCCTTCCCACGCTGGGATTGGTTGCAACCGGTCAGCAAGACCGCCCCTCACACGCATGTTTACCTTTTGGCCACGCCCCCTCCCCTCCTCCCTCTCTCATTGGCTGCCGCTGTGTCCCCGCCTCCTCGCAGGCTCCACCTCCCCTGGCCTCAGCTTCCGGTCGCGCAGTCGAGCAGCGGCGGCCGCGGGGTGCGGAGCTCTCCCGCCATGGCGGCGGCGGCAGAGGCCCAACAGCTGCTGCCGCCGCCTCCGCTGCCCGGCGGGGCCGGCACCGAGCGAGCCCTGGAGGAAGCGGCGGCCTCCGGGACCCTCATCCTGGCCGGGCGCCGCCTGCGCTCCTTCCCCGCGGCTGCGGCTCGGCGCTGGGACCTCAGCGACACCACACAGGCCGGTGAGGCCACGCCCCCTCCCCGGTGGGGCCTGCACTACCCGTACCGGGGATGGGGGGGATCTCGGTTATTCCCGGTGCCCCCCATGGCCCCGGCGGGGCTCAGCGCAGCCGCGTGTCGTCCAATCCCCCCCATCCACCCTTTGGGCTGAACCAGCCCCTGCCCCGGGCCTTCCCCTTGGGCTTCCGGTGGCCCCAGGAGGTGCCGGGGCGGGCAGAGCCGGGCGATCTGGCTGCGCTGGTCCCTGTCCCCGGGGTCAGCGCCTTCCCTCACGGTCCTTGACCCGTCGGGTCCCCATTCCTGTCACTCCCTACCCGGGGCTGTCCCCATCCCTCCCGTTCTCTGCTGCCACCCGAGTGACCCCTCCCCGCAGACCTGTCCCGCAACCGCTTCGGGGAGGTGCCGGAGGCCGCCTGTCACCTGGTGGCGCTGGAGGGGCTGAGCCTGCACCACAACTGCCTGCGCAGCGTCCCCCCGGCCATCGCCAATCTCCAGGCACTCGCCCACCTCGACCTCAGGTCCTGCCCCCCCCCACCCCCCCCAAACACTTCCTCACCCCCCCCCCCCCCGTTAACCCCCCCCATCGCTCCCTGTGCAGCCGGAACCAGCTGAGCTCGCTGCCCCCCTGCCTCTGCCTCCTGCCCCTGCGCGTCCTCAACGCCAGCAACAACCGCTTGGCCCAGCTCCCGGACAACATCGGCACCATGGGGGCCCTGAGGCAGTTGGTGAGCACCAAGAAAAGTGGGGGGACACTCAGGGACCAAGTCCCCCGGCTTTGTGTCACTGCTCCCCCCCCATGCTCCCCAGGACGTGAGCTCCAATGCGCTGCGGGCGCTGCCGCGGGGGCTGGGGCAGCTGCGGGCGCTGCGGGACCTGAACCTGCGCCGCAACCTCCTCACGGCGCTGCCCATGGGTGAGTGCAGGGCACAGGGGGATCCCCCAATGATCCCCCCCAACCCCATTGATCTCTGTGTATGTGAGTGACCCCCCCCCCCTCCCCAGAGCTGTCGGAGCTGCCCCTTGTGCGCCTCGACTTTTCCTGCAACCGGGTGGTGGTGATTCCCCAGTGCTACCGGCGCCTGCGGCACCTCCAGAGCATCCTCACCGAGCACAACCCCCTGCAGAGCCCCCCCGCGCAGGTGAGCGTGGCCGGGGGGGACCAGACCCCCCCAAACCCCATCTGATCCCTTAACCCCACCCTGATTTAGATCTGCCTGAAGGGCAAAGTCCACATCTTCAAGTACTTGGAGGCCGAGGCTGCTGCCACCCGGGCGCCCCCCCCCGCAGGGTAAATGGGGGTCAAATTGGGTGCCCCCCCCTTTGTCCCCACCATCCAGTGTGGTTTGGGGTCCTCAGCCTGGTTCTTGCCCCTCCACAGCCCCACAGAGGAGCTGAGCCCCCCCCGGCAGGGCCATGGCCTGGACTCTGGCTTCCACAGCGTCGACAGTGGCAGCAAGCGCTGGTCTGGCAATGAGGTGGGTGCCGGGGGGGGGGTTATTGGGTTGCTGGCGGGGGGTAACTGTGTGCCCCCCACCCTGATGTCACCCCGTTGTGCATTGGTTCAGTCCACAGATGAGTTTGCAGAGCGGCTGCTCTGGGGCAAGCGCTGCGGTGAGTGGGGGCAGCACCCCCATTACCCCAATAGGGCCCCCCCATTACCCCAGTGGGACCCCCGCCTCACCCCTTTCCTCCTCCCAGGCAGTGACAGTGATGCTGAGGAGGATGAAGAGGACCCCCCCCCGGAGGTGACAGCCCTGACCCCACCCTTCCCTTGCCCCATACTGGGGGGGACGACCCCCAGATCCTGCCCCCCCCCTCAATATAAGGACCATTATTTGTGTGTTCCGCTTTCACAGGGCTTGTTCCCAGGGAAGGCGCCTGGTGGCAGGTGTGTGATAGGAATGGGATGGGAATTGGGAAGGGAATGGGATGTGAATGGGAATTGGGTTGGGAATGGGGGTAATGAGGACATGGGACTGGGATGGGATTGGTAAGGGAATGGGATGTGAATGGGAATTGGGTTGGGAATGGGGGTAATGAGGACATGGGACTGGGATGGGATTGGTAAGGGAATGGGATGTGAATGGGAATTGGGTTGGGAATGGGGGTAATGAGGACATGGGACTGGGATGGGATTGGTCAGGGAATGGGGGCTAAAGGGGGTTTTGGGACAGGAAATGGGGATGGGTTTGGGCTATGGCAGGGGGGACAGGAATGGGTTTGGGATGAGGGATTTGGGGGTGCCACTTTCCTCCCCCACAGCCTCTCGGACCCAGGCCCCACCTCCCAGCCCAGGAACACCCTGGTGAGTTCCAGGCCCCCCTCATTAAGCTCAACCCTCACTAACCTTCATTAATAGGGGTGTTAATTACCCCATTCCCTCTTCAATGCAGGTTCCAACCAAAGCCCCCCGCCCCCCCTGTGTTCTCCTACGCTCCCCCACCCATGCAGCGGTCTCCAGACCGGGTAACTCACAAGTGCCCCCCTCCTCGTGACCCCCCCTTGTCCCCGTCCCCCCCCCCACTTTGTGACACCCATTTCCCCTACAGCCCCTCTGGACACCAGCGAGGGGGAGCTGATGGCTGAGATGAAACAGGTAAAGGGGAGCGGGGGGGTCCCCATTTCCCCCACCTTACTCATAATGGGAGGGGTTTGGACCCCCCAAACCCATGGTGGGGGGATTGCTTTAAAGAGCCCCCCCTTGTCCTCCCAGAGCATTGAGTCGCTGCTGCAGCTGCACCTGGGCAATGAGGAACTGCTCTCCCGCCTGACCCAGTGCCTGCGGCCCCCCCCTGCTGTGAGTGTCCCCCCCCAACACCCCCCCCCCCGCACTTCCAACACCCCCATGACCCACTTATGCTCCCCACCCCCTGCAGCCCAAACTGAGCCCCACAAGAAGCCACCGGACCCGGGATCCCCAGCAGGTAAACTGGGGAGGGGGGTGTGTTAAGGGGATGGGGGGGGGGGTTGTGACCCCCTCTCCTCATGTGTCCCCCCTTCCCCCTCAGGCACAGCCGCTGCCCCCCGGGCTCCTCGCTGGCTTCGCCCTTTTCTACGGCGTGGTCATGGCACTGCTTTATGCTGGGTATCGAGCGCTGTTTGGGTGCTGAGGGGGGGGACACACACGCCTACGGGCACTCCCACCCATGGGGACCCCCCCCCTTAAACCCACAACTCCTCCCCTGCTCCATCGTGTGCCTTAATGAGGGAAACTGAGGCAGGGATGGGTGGAGGGAGGGGGAGCCTTAAGTGAATGAGGGGGAACCCCCCCTTTCTTTATTGTAATTATTATAACGGTTATTATTCTAATTAATTATTAGAATTATTATTATAATTAATTATTTTAATTAAGATTTTAATGATAGAGATCCTCTTAAATTATATTTGCTATGTATTATATATAGACATGGAAGTGCTGCGTGAGTATTGGGGGGGGACCCAAGACCTGGCTCCTAATGGGTGGGGGGTAAATTCTGCCTTTCCCCCTCTGCCTTTGCTGCTCTTTTTGTTCATTTTTGCCCTTTCTGTACCCAAAAAGGGACGTTGTGCCCCCCCACTAATGATGTCTCATTAACACCCCCCAATTATCACATCCCCCTCCCCCCAGGAGGTGTTGGATGAGCCCAAGCCTGACCCCTCCTCCCTCCCCTTTGAGCCTCACCAAGGCCCCGCCCCCAGCCGGCCTCGGCGCTTGGATTGGTTGAGAGGGGTAAAGCGGCCGCCGCCATCTTGGTTAATGGAAGCCCCCGTTGCTGCCGTCCAAAGCACGGCGGCCGCCATCTTTATGGGGGGCTGTGAGGCAGGGACGAAGCTAGGCGCAGTTTATATCGAATATATATTAGATATCGCGATAGCTCTGTCGTAAAAAGAGAACCTGGTCCCGGATGAAGGCGGGGGGCGTTCCCCGTGTTCCCCGAACCGCGGCAGTAGCAGCTACAGGAACGGGTTGGTGGCCGGGTGCTTAGTGCCAATGGGGGCAGCCGGGACCATCTGGGGAGGGGGGAGCAAAAAGAGGGTTTAGGGGCAGAAAAGGGGGTTCAGCGTCCTCTTTATTGCCCCCCCCAAGACCCCCTCCTCACCACGAAGGGGTTGGTTGAGGCTTTGACACCGTTGAAGCCACGGAAGGCTGAACCTGCCAAGGGAGCAGAGAAAGCGGCCGGGGGTCAGTGGGGGGGGGGATATATCACACCCCCCCCATACTGGGTGCTTACCATCAGCCTGCAGCGGCGGGGGGAATGCACTGGGAAGTGGGGGGGCGGCCAAAGCAGCACCTAAAGGGGGTAATAACGGGGAGTGGGAATCAGAATTGGGCCACCCCCAAATCCCGTTGCTGGGAGGGGGAAGGTCTCACACTCACCATCGCTCTGGAAGGGGTTGGTGCAGGGCCGGGGGGGGGCCACAAAGGGGTTGGTGTAGCCTGAGGGGGGGCACAGGGGTCACCCTGGGGTCCCACTCACTGTGGGTAGCCCAAGGGGGGGTGAACCCCAACTTACCCCCATAGGGTAGCAGGGGGGTGTGCAGGGTCCCGAAGACGCTGTTGGGAAGGATTGCGGGGGGGTGAGCTTCTGCCCCCCAATAATGGGGGGCAATGGGGGGGTGTCTCTGTACCTGACTGAAGCTCCGCCCCCTGTGGGCGGGGCAGAGGCGACTTCGCCCCCTGCAGCACTGCCCCCTGTGGGTGGGAGGAACAGACACAGCCATGGTGGGGGTCACTCCCAAAGCATTCTTAAGGAAGTGGGGGGACCCCAAACCCCCTCCCCAGGCCCCCTAAGGGACCCCCATGCTAAGGGACCCCCAACTCCCCCCCATGTACTTATGGCTCCCAGAATTGCGGGGCCAGCTCCGAAGGCATCGACACTGGGGAACGCAGTGCAGGGCTGGGCTGGGCCTAAGTGGGGAGACGGGGGCATCCCAGGTCACCCCCACCCCCCTCCCCTGTCTTTGCCATATGGGCAGGACCCCCTGACCTGCCCTCCTCCCCCAGCACTCACCAGGGAAGGCGGCAGAAGGGGGTGCTGGTTGTGGGGTGGCAAATGGGTCCCCCCCGATGTCAGCTAAAAGGTCGGTGCTGGCTTTCCGGGTCCGCTGGGGGGGGCGCTGCAGGGCAGGATGGGGCTGGGGGGGGAATGGGGTGTCAATGGGGTGTTAATTGGAAGTCAGTGAGATGTTAAAAGGGGGTCTCACTAGAGCATTAAATGGCTGTTAATGGGTTGTCTATTGGGGGTTAATAGGACATTAATGGGGTATTAATTTGGTGTCAATGGGGTGTTAATGTTATGTCAATAGGGCATTAATGGGTTGTTAATGGGGTGACAATGACCAGCCCCCTCTTTCAGCACCCCCTTTGTTACCTGCTGCAGTGTCCCTACATCCCCGAGGAGTGGCTGGGAGGAAACCACGGCGCTTGGGGGGGGTTTGGGGGCTTCTGGTGCCACGTACCTATGGGGGTAAGGGATAAAAGGTGAATGAAGGGGGCGGAGGGGATCTCCAAATGTGCTCCCCCCACCATGGTCCGTACCAACGCTTCCTCTCGTATTTATCCTGCAGGAATTCCTTCAGGCTCTGGGGGTCGCGGACGTCTGGATGAGGTGAGGAGCGGGGGTCGAAGGAGCCGAGCCAGACACGGTGGCAGGCCTGGGGGCACGGGGGGGTCACACAGGGACAACGGGGCGGCAGGGGACCGCTGTGACCCCCCCCACCCCCATGTCCTCAGCTGACCTCATTGCCGTGGGCTTGCAGGAACAGGACCTCAGCCTCAGTGAAGGTCGTCATGGAAATGGACTTGACACGGTGGGGGGGGTTCAGCCCCCGCCTGCAGGGAGCCCCAAAACCAGGGGGTTTCACCCCAGAAATCAGGGGTGTGGCACCAAAATCAGGGTTTTGGACCCAAAACCAGGGGTTTTATGCTCCAAAATAGGGGTTTCACCCCAAGAATCAGGGATGTGGCACAAAAATCAGGAGTTTGAGTCCTAAACCAGAGGTTTTACGCAAAAAATGGGGATTTCACCCCAAAAATCAGGGTAGTGGCACCAAAATCTGTGTTTTCAAAACAACACTAGAGTTTTATCCCCAAATACAGGGGTTTCTCTTCAAAAATAAGCGATGTGGCATCAAAATCAGGGTTTTGAACCCCAAAACAAGGCGGTTTCTCCACAAAAATGGGGGTTTCACCCCCAAAGTCAGGGATGTACCATGAAGATCAGGGTTTTGAACCTAAAATCAGGGTTTTCACCCCAAAACCCCGCCCCGTGCTCAACTGCAGCCAATCAGCAGCTGTCGTTCTCCCCGCGAAAGCCACGCCCCCTCCTGTTTGGCCCCACCCCTTACGTACAGCGTGACACCGCGCCCCCCGCGCCGGCCCCGCCCCTCTCGCCGCCCGGTCCCCGCTCACAGCGCGCCGGAGCAGCCGGTGCACACGAGGCTGCCCACGGTGATGTCCACGTAGGTGACGCCGCGCTGCCCGCACTCGAAGCAGCGCCGGTTCCCGGGGGCCGCGCTCACCACGTCCCGCACCCTCCGGCTCCAAACCTCCGCTTCCGCACCGCGGGACGCGCTCCCCCGCCGGGACCCGGGGCCGCCTCCTCCTCCCGCCCCTCCGGGGCCCGCTGAGGGACCGGAACCGGGACCGGGGCTGCCGCCCGCCGCCATCTTCCGGCGTCCGCTCGCCCGGCGGCGGCCCCGCCCACTGCGTACGCTTGGCTCCGCCTACTACGTAACCACGTGCGCTGCGTAGCCGGGCCCACAGGGCCCCTCCCTCCCTCGCGCGTGCGCTCTGAGGCACTTCCCCTCAGCATTTCCCCCCCGCCCCACTCCGCGGTAAGTGCGTTTTTTAGGGAAATTACAGCAAAAATGGTTCCTTTTGGGTGATTTTTCACTCAATTTCACTGTTATTCCGCACCCAGGAGGGAGGGGAAGGGTCTACCTCAATCACTTCACCGGGGCTCCCCCTCACAAACACCTCAGGCCCCCCTCCAACTCCTGTTCCCCTCAGCGACCCCGCCATTGAACCCAAAATGGTCCAAATCAGCCCAATTTGGGGTGATTTTCACCCAAATTCACTATTTCTCAACCATGGACGCAGGGATGAGGTTTGGTGCCAGAGACTCCCCCCCCGAAGTGTTTTCACCCCAAAATGGTCCAAACCACCAAACAGGAGCGCTTTAGGCGGGGTCCTGGTGCCCTCTTTGGGGGTGTCCCCCCCATCCCCTCACATGGTCTCTTCCAGCTGCTTCTCTCTTTAATAGTGCACAGAACCACGTTACAAAAGGACCCCCCGCCCTCCCCTTCCCTCCCCCCCCAAATTCGGGGTCCCCCCCGTGGGGACAAAGGCAATTCTGGTGGGGGGGGCACACGACGAGGCACAAAGGGGGTGGGGAGGGGGTCCCAAGCAAGAGTTGGGGGCCCTCCCCCCCTTCCCCTCGCACCCCCCCCCATTGAGGGGGGCACCCCCAAACCCACTTTTCCCCCCCCAAGGCCGCACTGCGGCCCCCCCAGAGCTGACCCCCCCGAACCTGCTCAACCGTGGATGCACCCCCATAAATACCCCCCCGTGAACCCCCCATAAATACATTTGCAAAGCAGTTACAGCGCCCACCCCTCTTTAGGGGGTGACCCCCCCTTTATTGGGGGGCTCTACCCCCCTTTAATGCCCCCCCACCCCATAGTCCATAGGAGGGGCTCGAACCCCCCCGCAATGGGGGGGCTGTACCCCATGATTGAGCCTCGGCACCACACTCAGGTCCCCCTAATTGGGGGCTGCACCCCCTATTAGGCTGCTCTACTTCCCCCTACTGACTCCTATTATGGGAAACCCCATTTTCCCTTGGAGGGGGTCACCACCTCTCCCCCCTCATTTTAGGGGTGTCCCCCCCCCGTTCTATTAACGGGAGGGTGAATGTACCATAAATACCCCCCCCCAACCCCTCCCCTAACCCGGCCCAGCCGCGTCTCCCCCCACCCCTTAGACCCCCCCATATCACCCCTTTATCTGCCCCCCCCCCCCCCTTGCGCTGTGTTTCTTGGGGGGGGGGTGTCAGAGATGCTCCAGGCACCCCGGGGTGGGGGTGGGGAGGGTCAGATGGCCGTGTCCCAGAGCACTGCATGGGGCCTGCGGGCCGGGGGGGTCCCGGGGGGGGGCGGCGGGGGCGGTGGGGGGGGGGGTGGAGGCGGGGGCGGGGTTCTCCCATCCCGCCAGGCGGGGGGGGGGGCGGGGAGGCTGTCCTGCTTGCAGAGCCCCCCCCGCCCCCCCCGCGCCCCCCCCGCGCCTTGATCTCGGTGCAGACGCAGCGCTTGCGGTCGATCACCTCCTGGAGGCGCCCGTCCCGCGGGCGGGGGGGGGCGGCGTTCGGTGGGACCCCTCCGGACAGCGGCCTTGGGGGCGGGGGCGGCGGCGGAACCGGGCGCACCGGGGGGGGTGGCCCGCGGGGAAAAGGGGGGGCTCCCGCATGGCGCACCCCGGAGGTGGAGGCGGAGCGGCCCAAGCGGTGCCCGAGGGGGGAGTCTGGGGGGGGAATAAAGAGGAGGGGGGTGGTCAGTGGGATGGGCTATGTGCGACCCCCCCGTTAATGGTAGCATCCGCGTGTCCCCCCATTTGCCCCCCCCATATCCCTGTCCCCCCATGTGCCCACCTGACGGCCGCCCGCAGGCAGGGAAGGTCTGGCAGGGCAGGGGGGGCCCCGGCCGCCCCCGGGACCCCTCTGCTCGCACCGGGATCCCCGAGGGGGGGGGAGCCACCCCCCCCCGCTCCTCCCGGGGGGGCTCTGATGTCCCTATGGATTTAAGGTCAAAGGTCAGCTTCGCCCACAAGTGACATGCCCCTCCCCCCCCCCATCCCAATCTCCCCCCAATCCCAACTCACTCTCGGCCTCTTTCCCACGCCGATTGGGCGCGGAGCCTGCGCGACGAGGGGCGGGGTCTTCTTCACGAGGGAGGGAGGGGTTTGCCGAGGCCACGCCCCCTCGCAAGCTGTCATAGGCTGGCGGGCGCTTCCCGAGGGGCGGAGCCTCGGCGGCGATGGGCGGGGCAGGCGGGAGGGGCAAGGAGCCAAGTCCCGCCCCTCCCCTCTCCCGCCCCGCCCCTGGGTGGTGGAGGGAGGCGGACGGGGGCGGTGGGAGGGGCGTGGAGTGGCTGCGCGCGCGGGCAGGGGGCGGAGCCTCGCGGCGAGGGAGGGGCAGGCGCGAGCCCTCGGAGGGCGTGGCCAGGAGCGGCGGGCGGGGCGTGAGGAGATTGGGGAAGGGTGGGGGGATAGGAGCGTGGCCGGGAATAGGGGCGTGGCCGGGGAAGGGCGTGGCGGGGGCCCCGAAGGGGGTGTGGCCATGGAAAGGGGCGGGGCGAGAAAAGGGGGCGTGGCCGCCGTCCTCGCCCGGCGGGAGGGGGCAGCTCATCTCCTCGTAGATGGCTTCGGGCTCCTCGGGAGGGGGGGCCGGGGGGGGCGGGCCCCCCCTCTTGGCCCCGCCCCCCCCCGCCCTCCTCGCGTCCCCCACCATCTCGATGTACACCGGTTCCTCCCCCTCCGGGCCCCCCCCTCCGGCTTCCGAGGTGCTTGGGGGGGCCGAGAGCCGGGTCTGCGGGCTCCGGGACGGCTTCAGGGGGGGGGTCTGCCGCATGCAGCCCCCCCGCGGGGCACCTACAGGGAGGGAACGGCGGTGTCAGCGCCCCATAGCCCCCCATTTAACTCCCCCCCCATTTAACCCCCCCCACTCACCTCCCCTCTTGGCCGGCGGTGCCTCCAGGCGCCCCTCGGGGGGTCCGGCGCGGGGGCCGTGGGGCCGCGGGGGGGCTCCGCTCTCGGGCAGCCCCACGGCGTGGCAGGAGAGGGATCGCGGGGCCATGCCGGGGGTGCAGGGTCGGGGCCCCCTCTCCTGTGGGGCCGGCAGCGTCAGGAACCCCACCCGCAGCGGGCGGCGCAGGGAGCTGCCCCCGTCCCGTGCCTTGGAGGCTCTGGGGGTGGGAGAACACAAAAAGGGGGGGAGGGTGTCAGGGGGTACCCCAGGAAGTGGGGACCCCCCCACAACCAAGCCATTGAATAGCCGGACCCATCCATTATAACCCCTTATTATGGGGGGGTTACACCATTCCATGGTGGGTTATGGGGTGGGGGGGGGTTATTGTGGGGTGCAAGGGGGTTTATTATGGGGAGCAGGTGGGGGTTATTATGGGATGCAGGGGAGATTATAATGGCGTGCAGCGGGCGTTACAATGGGGTGTAAGGGGGGTTATTATGGGCTGCAGGTGGGGGTCATTATGGGATGCAGGGGGGGTATTATGGTGTGAAAGGGGGGTTATAATGGGGTGAAGGGGGTGTTACAGGGTGAAGGGGGGGTACTATGGATGCAGGGGGTTATTATGGGTTGTAGGGGGTGGTATGCGAAGAAGGGGGCTTATTAAGGGGTGCAGGGAGGAGTTATGAGATGCAGGGGTGATTACTATGGGGTGCAGTGAGGGAATTATTATGGGATGATGGGGGGGTTACTATGGGGGGCAAGGGGAGGTTATTATCGGGTGCAAGGAAGCGTTATTATGAAATGCATGGGGGGTTGCTATGGGATGCAGAGGGGGGTTACTATGGGGTGTATTCAGGGGATTATTATGGGATGAAGGGGGGGTTACTATGCGGAGCGGGGGGGGATATTACGGGATGCAGAGGGGGTTATTATGGGATGCACCGACCCCTTCCTCGGCTCCTCCTCGCGCGGGGGGGGTCTCCAGTCCTGACGTCCTTTGCGCTGCAGCAGGTTCATGGCCGCTGGGGGGCGCTCTTCGCCCAGCCGCAGGAAGGCGGCGGCGGCGGCAGCCAGCTCCGACCGCTGGGGGGCGCTCATCGCTGGGGGGTGGGGGGAAACGGGGTGTGTGTCTCTCTATCCCCCCGCCCCATGGCCCCCTCCCCACCGCCCCCCCCGCCCCGCTGTCGTTACCTGTGGCTCCGTTGCTTCGGGGGGGGGTTGAGGCCGCGGAGGAGGAGGAGGGGGGGGGGCGGATCTCCTCCCCCTCGCCCCCCCCCCCACCTCCACCACCACGATCGAGGCCTGGGCGGGGGCTTCACGGGGGGCGGCTGCCGCCCATGGCGAGGCTCTACGGGCCTGGGCACGGGGCGAGCGGGGTTAACCGGGGTTAAACGGGCGCCGGACCCCCCCTCACCCCGTCCCCGCCTTCATCGTACCGGCCGCTCCCGCCTCCCGCCGCTCCATGGTGCTGACGCAGCGTCCGGGCTACGCGGGGAGGGCGGAAGCGGCACTGCCCCCTAGCGGCGTGGAGGAATCACTGGGGAACGGGAGGGTGTGTTTACGTGCTGCTTGGTGCGGCGTGACGTCGAGCGCGTAAACACGCCCCCCAATTTGCGTCACGATATAAAAGCGGCCCGCACTTCCGGTTCTCGGCACTCGCGGTCGCAGCGAGCCGAGGGGTAGGTCGTTGCGCCGTGTCCGCCGTGTTGCTCTCGGCCTTGACGCCACCGCCGCTGCCGCCATCAGCACCGCCCGCGGCGGGGCCGCGATGGAACCGGCTGCGGGTTCCTCGTCCCGATCCCGCCTCCTCCGGGTCCCGGTCCCGCTCTGCCCCGGCTCCCCCTCCCGCTGCCGCCGCCGCCCCCTCGGTTCCTCGGCGCCTTCGCGAGCTGGGCCAGGTGAGAGGCGGGGCTAAGGGGGGGGGGGGGGGGGGGGGTAAGCGTGACCACGCCCTCCTCCGTGACCACGCCCTCTCCCATTCATTGCAGGCTCATTGCCAAGTTCTGAGCGCTCGATGGGGATTGGAGGACGAGGAGGAGGTGTGAGCGGTGGGCGAGGCCTCAAGGGGCGGGGCTTAACTGGATGTTAATAGGGGGTCCTGCATCCCCTTCCCCATCCCTACAGGGGGAGCTCTGCCTGAGCCCCCCCCGCCCCCCATCCGCTTCCTTTGCAGCGCTGGCAGCGGAGTGACCGGCACAGGCAGCGGCATTGAGCAGGCCATGGTGAGGGGTCCGGACTGGGAGACTGGGGGGCTCTGGGGCTGCCCTATGGGGGCAATGGGGTGATAAATGGTCGCAGATCGGGGTCTGTGAGGTGCTGGAGGGGGGGTATGGGTACCCCCCCTGACCCCCCTCCCCGCCTCGTTTTAAGTAAAGCGAGTGTTTTGCAGCGCTGTTGTTAATTAACGATAATTAAAAAGGGGGGGTAATGAGGAGGAGGAGGCGGAATCCGAACTCGAGTCCCTGTGAGCGCCGCCATGTTGGGAAGGGCCGGGGGAGTGGGCGCCATCTTGGGGTGGAACACATTGGCCGCCATCTTGGGGAGGGCACGGACAGGCGCCGCCATCTTGAGAAGGGAGCGGTGTGCGTCGCCATCTTGGAACGGTGAAGCGTGTGTGCCGCCATCTTGGAGAGGGTGTTCCTGCTGGAGGCCGCCTTCTTGGTAAGGGGCGTGGTCTGCACCGGAAAGGGCGTGTCCAACCCCGAGATGAGGCCGCCGGGCGCCGCGCAGCCGCCGCCACCGGGGGGGATCCTGCGGCGGGGGGGAGGGCAGCGCGGGGGATGCGGGCGGCAGGTCCGGACCCCACCATTGAGCCCTTAACGGGGAGGGGGGAGCTGAGCCATGGCGGGGCCTCCCCGCTCACGCTCCCTCCACCCCCTACAGGTGCGGTTCGCGGTGGTGGGGCCCGGGCAGGACCATGAGGAGCAGCGCGGGGGGGCCCCGTTGGCGGCCCCGGTTCCCAACAGCTCCCGGGCGGCGGCGGCAGAGGCGCGGGGGGGGCCGGAGCCGTTCGATGCCCCCCGCGCGGCCGCGGCCCTGCTCGGGAGCTCGTTCGCTGCCCGCTGCGCCGTGGCGGGGGCGGCGGCCGCAGGTGAGGCCCTGATGTAGGGGAGGGATGGGGTTGGGGTTGTGTTTGTCTCCCTTCTCGTTTTAATCGAAATCCGCTCTTTTCACCCCATTCCGCAGCCATGAACGTGCCCCCCGCGCAGCGCCTCTACCGCGGCCTCGTCAGCCTCGCCGTGCCCCCCCCGATGGGGCCCAGGAGGGGGGCGCTGCCCCACAGCGCGCCCCACAAGGTGAGAGCCGCCCCTCCCTGCACCCCAATCCCCTCACCCCTGCTCCCCCCCGCACTGTGTTGGTCTTTTCCTCCCCCTCCTCCTCAGGTTCCCGGCCCTGCCATTGGCGCCCCTCCGGGGGGGGAGGGGGAGCCCTGGCTGCCCCCCTCCGCCCCCCTCGCTCCCCTCCGGCCCCTCCCCCGCCCCTCCGACGCCGCCTTCGTCATGTACCGGAAGCTGCAGCAGTGGGGGGGCGGCTGAGGGGGAGTCATCCCCTTCTCCACCCCCCCACAAAATAAAGCCTTCTTTTCAAGCTTTGTGGGTGAATCGGGGGGGGGGGAGTTATTCACAGACGCCCCCCATTGGGGAATGCGTTCCCGTCAGCCATTGCGATAAACGGTGGAGTGATGGTGGTCCAGGGTAAAAACTACAGCTCCCAGAATCCCTTGCGCTCTCGCGCATGTGCAGCGTCCATAGGCGGTGCCAACGGGTCACTATGGTAACGGAGATGTACCATGGTGATGATGCGGAGGGGGAGATATTTGCATCCGTGTCAATGGTAGCACTTGGAGACACCCTTTTGGGCTGTACCACTTGTGGTGGTGGGGAACACCACCCCTTGAACGATGGGTGAGACAGAATGGGCACAGATTTCTCCCCCCACATAGGGGGGGACCAAAAATGGGCTGGACCAAAGTAGGTGACACCCCCGCCAATGAAACGACCCCACATTGACCAATCACCTCCTTTATTCCCAACCCCCCCTCAGCACAGACCAAACCACCGCAAACACCCGCGGGGGAAGGGGGGCTGGGGTTGGAACACCCCAAAGTCGAGGGGGGGTGGACTCCCCCATTTGGCATCTTCTTCTGTGGGTGGGGGGGGAAGGAGCGAACCCCCCCGCCATTGGTGGCATCGGGGTCCCCCCACAGTTGTGGGTCGTGGGGGGGGGCTCAGTGGGCGTTGCCTTGGCCCTTGTGGAAGAGATAAATGGGCCGCTGGAAGCCTGTGGGGAGAAAGGGGGGGTCAGGAGCATCCAAAGTTCACCCCACACCCCCAGGATGTCCTTATGGGACCCACCCTCCCCATTTCACCCCATAGCCCCATTCTTGCTCCTCCAACCCACCTCACAGCCCCCCTCCAGAAGCTCCCACCTTTGGCTGCATGCTGGGGGGTCCCCAGCAGCTCGTAGCTGTCGAACCCCACCTCGGGGGAGGTCAGGTAGGACGGGAACTGCTCTGGGCGCAGCCGGATCCGCTGGTAGTTCCGGTACGTGGTCTCCTGGAGGGGTGGCATAAAGTGAGCCCTGAGACCCCCCCAAACCGCCTCTGAACCCCCTAAAACCAGCCCTGACCCCCCTCCCCCCCAAATACCCCCCCCACTCACGGTGAGCCCCTTGCGCTTGCGGTAGGAGGCCCATGGCTGCGGCTCCAGCAGCAGGAGCCCGCCGGGGCGCAGGTGCCGGTAGACCCTGCGGAAGAGGCGCTTGAGACCCTCGTCGCCCCAGTTCAGCTGCACCCACTTGGTGAGGGACAGGCAGAGAACGACGTCGAACTCCGGGCGCTGCGCGGCCACGGCCTCCTCGCGCTCGGGGACGTAGTTACCCTGCAATGGGGGGGGGGGGGGGCCAAACAAGCGCTGTGGATGGGGTTTAGCGGTGTCTTCCTCAGTCCCACCCTTTAAGCTCCTCCCCTCTCTAAGCCCCACCCCGTACCCAAACTCTTCCAATCCCCCGACCCCCAAACCCTGTCCCAATACCCACTGTATTCAACCCAAAATCATACTTTGTCTCCCCAAAACCCCCTTATGACCCCCAATCCTCACCATCACCACCACAAATCACCACCAGCCCCCTCCCCTACATAGAATGCTCCCATATTCCTATATAACGCTCCATATCCCTATATAATGCTCCCATATCCTTTATAACCCTCCCACATCCCTATATAACCCCCCCACATCCCTCCCCGACCTTACTTTGCCTCCCCGCGAGACCCCCCCAACCCCCTTCCAGGCCTCCCACAGACCCCCCCACCCCGGGTTCCCCCCCCAAGCCCCCCTTTAGGCCCTCACCGTCACGAACACGACGTTGTGCGGGAAGTCGGCGGCCCCGGGCCCGTCGGGGGGCAGGCGGGGGGCAGCGATGGGGCCGCGACTGGCGAGCAGAGCCGCAGGAAACCCCTTCCTCCCTCCTCCTCCTCCTCCTGCTGCCGCCTCCCCCCGCCCGCCTCGGCCTGGATCTCCTCCGACAGGTAGTGCCGGATGTTCTGCCGGGCCGAGCGGATCAACCCCCCGTCAATGTCCAGCCCCACCACCCGGGCGGGCCCCCAGCGCTTGGCGATGCTCAGGGTCAGGTGCCCCACGTTGCAGCCCACGTCCAGCACCTCCTTCCCCGCGAACCACTCGGGCCGCATGGCGCGGAGCCGCCCGTCCTCGCAGTCGGGGTTCCGGTACCCGTAGTATTTGCAGTAATTCCCGTACTGGAACTTCCGAGCCTGCCGCCGCGGAGGGGTTTTCCCGGGCGGTTTCGGCTTCTCCGGTGGAGGCCGCGTCCCTTCCGATTTACTGCAAGTCCGTCGGCGCTTGCGATGCCGGCCGGGCCCGGGGCAGGCGGCGGTGGCGGCGGTGGCAGCGGCGGCGCACGGGGGGGTGCTGGCGGCGGGGAGGGCGTGCGGGCAGGCGGCCTCATCGGGGCCGGACGCGGCGGGACCGGAGGCGGAGGCAGCGGAGGCAGCAGAGGCGGCGCTCGCTCGCTGCTGGCCGCGGTGGCGGTGTCGCCGTCGGGAGGACTTGGCCGGGGAGGCCAAGCGGAGGCCGTCGCCCGGCGCGTTGAGGCTGAGCGGGTCGGTGATGTCCCGGGGCACCAGGATCTCCACCGGGTCGCGGCCGCGGGCGGGCAGCGGGGAGCTCTGCGGGGTGCGCGCGTTCAGGGCCCGGCTCACCTCCTCGTCCAGGAGGCTGTTGAGGTTGAGCGGGTCGAAGATGTTCCCCCCGAGCAGGAACTCGGACGGCAGCACCGGGCCGCACTCCGAGGCCGCCCGGCGCCGCCGCTTCCACGCCGGCTGCTTGGCGCCGCAGCTGCTCCGCCGCTTGCCCCCCCCCGCCGACCGGAAGCCGTTGCGGGGCCGCGGGGGCTCGGCCGCTTCCTCCTCCTCGTCCTCCCGCCGCGCTCCGGCCGCACCGGAGGAGGAGGCTGGAGGCGGAGGCACCAGGAAGGCCTCAGGCTCGGCCGCCATAGCGGACCGCCCCGCGCATGCGCGATGCGCGCCGGCGCCTCCGCGCATGCGCGCCGCCGCTAGGGGGTGCTATGCGTCGCGCGACGCAGCCGGACCCCTCCGCGCCCGCCACCTCCCTCCCGCGATGGCAGCAGCGCGCCGGCCCGCCGCGCTTTATATAGGCGGTGGGCGGGGCCCGACGGGACCACGCCTCCCGAACAGGGGCGGGCGGCAGCTCGTAGCCAATAGAGGCCGAGCCCTCGCGGGAAGTCGCCAATCAGAGCGCGGCGGCCCGCGGAGGGAAGGCGGGGGCTTGGAGAATACGGGGTGGCCGCGACGAGTGCCTGCTCGAGGGCGCCAACCTAACGGCGGCGCGGGGAAGCGGAGAGAGGCGGGAGGAAGCGGTTGTGGGGAGCGGGGAGGGGGCGCGGGCCGCGGCGGCGGCGGCAGGGACGAGAGAGCAGGGGCAGAGCGGTGGGAGGTCGGAGCAGGCGCGACGAGGACGCCATCGGGGGGGATCGGTGAGGGGTCCTCAGGGCGCATCGCGGGGAGGGGGCTCTGCGCATGCGCAGAGTGCCCTCCAACCCCTCCCCCCAGCCCCCTCCCCCTTTCGGGCATGCGCGCTGCGGTGCGCGGGAAAGCGTTGAGGTGGAGCCCGCGCCGCGACCCCCCCCGCAGCGTCCGGATGCCGTTTTTGAGGTAAAAAACCCTCAAATCGGTCAAACCCACCCCACTTTGCGTCATAAAATCACCCTCCCCGCTCCCTCCAACGCCTCATGCCCGCACACAGCCGCGGTCTGCGCTCGAAGGCGTTTATTGGGGCGCGCTCAGGGGCACTTGCGCTCCACGCACTGCTTCCCCCCCTCCTCGTACTCCTGCTTCGAGATCCACATCTGCTGGAACGTGCCCTGGGGGGTCACACAATCGGGGGGGTTATGGGGCTGGGACCCACAGCGGGACACCCCCCCTTGGTCCTGCCCGTGGCACCCACCAGGGAGGCCAGGATGGAGCCCCCGATCCAGGGGCTGAAGCGCCGCTCCATGGTGCTGTTGCTGGCGATCAGCTTCAGGCGCATGCTCTGAAAGGGGGCGGGAAGGGGATTATGGGGTGTGGGGCAGCGCCAGCCCCATAGATCCCACACAGAGGCCCCCCCCCGCCCTCTAAGCCCCACACAGGGCCCTCACTGGAGGTGTCTTCTGTGACAGCTCCCGGTTGAGGCGGTCGGTGAAGCCCTGCAGCAGCGTGTTCCCCCCGGTGACAATGACGCTGCCATAGAGACCCTATGGGGATGGTGGGGGACAGACAATGTGGGGGGGTCACCTCTGAACCCCCACCTCCACCCCATAGCCCTCCCCCATAGGCCTGAGCACTCACTGGTCTGATGTCGATGTCGCACATCCCGATGCTGGTGGTGACCACGTGCCCCACGCCCAGCATTGTGTTCCCCGAGAGACCCTGGGGGCGATGGGGCGGTCAGAATAGGGCTGAGATCCCCCATATGCAAACACCCCCCTCCAGGACCCCCTGCACCCCCAAACCTTCACGTTGGAGGGGTCAAAGAGCCCCTCGGGGATGCGGAGCCGCTCGGCCCCATAGTCCGTGTTGTAGCCATTGGGCATCTCATAGTGAACTGTGGGCATCTGAGCGGCCACCCTGGGGGGGGCAGAGCAAAAAGGGGGGGATATGGGGGGGAACCCCTAAACCCCCCTCTAAGCCCCACCCCGGAGCCCGCAGCACTCACTGCTCGTCATATGGGGAGTCTGAGACCTGCAGCACGGAGGCTTGGAAGTCCTGGATCACCTCCTGAGGGTGGGGAGGACACAAAGTGGAGCCCCCTGAATGGCTCCTGGGGTCCGGGAACCCCAATAAGGGACTCAGGGGTCAAGGAAGCCCCACTAAGGGACCCAGGTATACGGGACCCCCCCAGTAAGGGACCCAGGGGTCAAAGAACTCTCAATAAGGAGCCCAGCCATATGGGATCCCCCCAGTAAGGAACCCAGATATATGGGACCCCCAAATAAGGGATCCAGATAGATGGGACAACCCAAAATAGGACCTAGTTACATGGGAACCCCCAATAAGGAACCCAGCCATATGGGACCCCCCCAAATAAGGAACCCAAGTATATGGGACCCCCCCCAGTAACAAACCAAGCCATATGGGACACCCCCAAATAAGGAACCCAAGTATATGGGACCCCCCCCAATAAGGGACCCAGCCATATGGGGCCCCCAAAAATAGGACCCAGATATATGGGGCCCCCCCATACATTGCAGGTGAAGTTGTGCCAGGACTTGGAGACCTGCGGCAGCTTCTCCTTCTTCTTCCAGTTGGGGGGAGCCCCCTCCCGCACCGGCTCCTGGGGGCGGGGCCTCGGCCCCATAGCAATCAGCGGGGTGGTGCCGAAGTGGGCGTGGCCAATGGCAGAGCGGATGGAGCCTAACAGCTGCCTTCTCTCTGATAGGCTGTTGGCCAAGGGGGCGTGTCCCCGCCTCAAGCCCCGCCCCTACCTTGGCGGCGATCATGTATGGGGGCACGATGTCGATGTTCATCTCCTGGAAGAGTTCCCGGCACTGCATGGAGATGAAGTCCCCGGCCAATGGCGACTTGACGATGCCTGCGGCAGCCAATGGTAAGTGGAGGAGCAGCGCTGGCCCCACCCCCTGCCCCCCCCAGGCCCCGCCTCCCGGCTCACCCTGCTGCAGGATGTAGCCGTCGTGCACGGGGATGGCGGTCGTGTGCGTGGCGCCGCTGTCCAGGACCAGCCCCGTGCTGCGCCCATTGGCAAAGCTGCGCCCTCGCCGTCAAGGGGCGACAACGGGGGGCTTTTGGTGACCCGGGTGCCCCATAGAGCACCCAACTATGCACCCAAGCCCCCCATAGAGCACCCAACCATGCACCCAATCACCCCATAGAGCACCCAGCCATGCACCCAAGCACCCCATAGAGCACCGAACTATGCACCCCAAAGAACACATCATAGAGCACCCAACCGTGCACCCCATAGAACACTCCATATAGCACCCTACTGTGCCCCCCATAGAGCACCCTATAGAGCACCCAACCATGGACCCCATAGAACATCCTGTACAACACCCAAAAATGCACCCAAGCACCCTATAGGGAACCCAGCCATGCACCCAAACACCCCATAGAGCACCGAAACATGCACCCCATAGAACGCCCCATGGAACACCCAACCATGCACACAAACACCCACCCCATAGAGCATCCAGCCATGCACCCCATAGAACACTACACAGGGCACCCAAACATGCACACAAACACCCCACAGAACACCCAGCCATGCACCCACCCAGCTCTAGACCCATCCACCCAGGTCTAAACCGACCCAGACACCTCTAGATCCACCCAGGGCGAGGTTTGTTGTTGGTGTGAAGGTGCCATTGCTGGGTGCCACCATTGGGTGCCACCGTGGGGGGGATACGCGGTGAGCACGGCCGTTTTGCAGAGGAAGAAGGCCGGGATGTTGTAGTGCTCAAACATCAGCTCCGTCAGCTTCTCCCTCTTGGCACGAGTGTTCCACTGCGGGGACGGGGGGGAGCCCGATGGGACATGTGGGGGGATGTGGGGGGCACTGGCACCGAGGCGGGGAGGGGTGCACCTACCGGGGCCTCGGACATGAGGACGGGGTGGAGACCCGGCTCCGACTTGACGTGTTTCCCATAGGTGTGGTCCAGGATGGCCTGGAAGCACTCCCAGTCCTCGACTGGGGGCATGGGGACACATGGGGCGACCCCAGCCCCATGAGGGCTTCCATTGGGTGACCCCAGCCCCACGGTGGCTTCCATTGGGTGACCTCAACCCCATGGTGGCTTCCCTTGGGTGACCTCAACTCCATGGTGGCTTCCATTGGGTGACCTCAACTCCATGGTGGCTTCCTTTGGGTGACCCCACCCCTATGGGGGCTTCCATTGGGTGACCTCCAACCCTATAGTGGCTTCCATTGGGTGACCCCAACCCCATGGTGGCTTCCGTTGGGTGACCCCAACCCCATGGTGGCTTCCATTGGGTGACCACCCACAACCCCATGGTGGCTTCCATTGAGTGACCCCAACCCCATGGTGGCTTCCATTGGGTGACACCAACCCCATGGTGGCTTCCATTGAGTGGCCCCGACACCATGGCAGCTTCCATTGGGTGACCCCAAACCCATGATGGCTTACGTTGGGTGACCCCAACCCCATGGTGGCTTCTATTGGGTGACCCTCACCCCCATGGTTGCTTCTGTTGCGTGACCCCAACCCCATGGTGGCTTCCATTGGGTGACCCCCAACCCCATGGTGGTTCCCCATGGCCCTAGAGGGGGTCCCCACTCACTCATGCCATTCTTGAGGGGCGAGAGCACCTCCATGCCCTCGCGGGCCACGTGCAGCGCGTTGGTGTCGATGTAATAGACCTTGCCCCCCTTCTTGTCCTTGTCCCCATCCAGCTCCAGGGCCACCTCCTCAGGGGACAGCAGCCCCACGGTGGTGGGGAAGTCTGCCTGTAGCCACCCCATGGACGTGGCATGAGGGTGGTGACCTCAGGGAAACCATGGCCATGGGGATGGCACCATGATGGGGACATTGGCCTATGGTGATGGTTTTGGGGACGCCACCATGGAGGCACTGGGGGTGTTGGGGGGGAAGGGGGGGGGGAACAGGCAATGTTGTGATGACATGTGATGACATACAGTGACATGTGATGGCATATAATGACATGACAGGACATGTGATGGCATACAATGACATGTGATGGCATACAATGACATGTGCTGGCAGGACATGTGATGACATATAATGACATGCGATGACACAGAATGATAGTGATGGCATACAATGACCTGATGACATACAATGACATGCGATGACATATGATGGCATACAATGACATGTGATGACATGCAATGACACATGATGACACAGAATGACATGTGATGACAGGACATTTAATGACATGCAATGACATGTGATGGCATACAGTGACATGCGATAACACATGATGACATACAATAACATGCGATGGCAGGACATGTGAAGACATACAATGACGTGATGACATACAGTGACATGTGATGACATACAATGACACGTGATGCCATACAATGGCACTCACCTTGGGGCAGTCCTCCCCGGCGTACCCAGCGCGCACCGAGAAGGAGCCGATGTCGAACACCAGGGCCCCGACCTCATCTGGGATGGGGGGGGGGGAATCACGGTGACACCGGGACCCCCCGTCCCCCCCCATCCGGTAACACGGCGCCCCCCACCCCCAACCCCGCCGGCCACGCCCCCTCCTTCTACGCCACGCCCCCTCCCCGAGGCCACACCCCCTCCCGCGCCGTGTCGCCCCCTACCGCCGCCGTAGACCCCCCCGCTCATGGCGGCGGCCGCGCGTTCAGCACTGGACAGCGCCCGCCGGCCGCGGTAGGCGGGGCCAGCGGCGCGCAGCCAATGGGCGGCCGCCGTGCACCGCGCTCGCTGATTGGCCGCCTCCGCAGACAATGCTTTAAAGGGGCAGGCGCCGTTTTTGTTGTGAATAAGGGGTCTCCATGGCAACGGGTTTAAAGAGGAAGGGGCTGTACTCGTCGCCATGGAAACAGGCTAGGGGAGGGAGGGGAGACACATCAGGTTTCCATAGAAACAGCCCGGGAGAAAACGGGGGGGAGGTGGCTGTTCCGTCGTCACCATGGCAACGGGGGCTTGTATTTGTCAGGTTCCAAGATGGCGGCTCCCGCGGTCACGTGGCGTGCAGCACCGCCAATGGGCGAAGCCGTCCGAAGGGAGGGGGCGGGTCCAAGCTACCGGAAGCGGAAGTGAGCCGGCGGCGGGGACGCGGCGAGGTGCTGGCGGGGGGCGGGAGCGGAGTGTGGCGTGGGGGCCTATCGGGGTCCGGGGGATCTATGGGGCTTGGCACAGGGGTTATGGGAGCCTATAGGAGCCTGCGGGGATCTATGGGGCTTGGGACAGGGGTTATGGGGGTCTATAGGGGCCTGGGAGGGGTCCACGGGTGTCTGTGGGACTGGAGGGGATGTAAAGGGGTCAATGGGGGGGGCTATGGGGCTGTGGATCTTGGGACAGGGGTTATGGGGTGTCCGGAGTGGTCTATGGGGGCCGGGGGAGTTCTATGGAGTCTGTAGGGCTTGGCTGGGGGAACTCTAAAGGGGTCTATGGAGCGTTTTGGCAGGTCTATGGGGCTTGGGATGGGGGTTGTGGGCTGTCTGTGGCGCTCGAGGAGGGCTCTGGATAGTCCCTATGGGGCACCCAGGGTCTGTGTGGGGCTATGGGTAGCTTATGTGGGTCCGGGGTGCCTGGATGTGCCCCTGACCCCCCCATGTCCCCCCATAGAATGTCCTCAGGACCTACAGCAGCTCCGGGGGGGGGCTCCCCGGCCCCGCGGGGGGTTGACCCCCCCCCTTCCCGTTGCCGCCGCCGCCGAGGCCTGGCCCCGCGTCCCCCCTTCATCCCCCCCCCCTCCTCCTCCTCCTCTTCCTCGGCCCCCCCCACGGACGTGTTCGTGACGGCCAGAACCGACTTCCGGGCCCAGCTGCGGCGCTGCCAGCGCCTCCTGGCGCCGGCGGGGGGGGGTTCGGCAGCGGCCCCCCCCTCCGAGCTGCGCCTGCACGGGCTGGGCCTGGCCGTGCCCCGCGCCATCAACCTGGCCCTGCAGCTGCAGGCGGCCGCCCCCGGCGCCCTCCGGCTCCACGCCAGCACCTCCTCCGTCACCCTGCCCCCCCCCGGGCCGCCCCGGCGCCGCCGAGGGCCCCCCCAGAGCCACGAGGAGGAGGAGGAGGAGGAAGATGAGGATGAGGAGGGGGCAGCCCCGCGGCCCCGCCATAACTCGGCCATTCACATCCGGGTGTGCAGGGAAGCGCCCTGTGCCTGAGCAGCACCCATGAGTGCTATGGGGCACCCGCAGCGGGAGGCTCCAGGGCTATGCAGGACCCGAGGACATGGGGACACCGGGAGCTGGATCAGCAACGGGACACCGGGAGCCACGGAGATGGCAGCACGGGGACATGGGGACACCCGGATGTCACCACAGAGCCACCAATGAGCCGGGGACGCCGAAACCCACCAGGACCCGAGGCCACCACCGTGAACTCATTCCATGGTCACCAAGGTGCCACCAAGCCCTGAATGCCCCCCCCCACAGTGGACTTGCATTGGGGAGGGACACAAACACACAAGGACCCCCCCAATAAACCTGGTGGTGGCAACGGTGACACTTTGGGGGCGGAGCCTAAGGGGGGGCGGAGTTTGTTTGGGGCCCGGGTGGGGGGGGGGGGACCCCGGGCTTCCTCCGCGTCATTGGTGACCTTTGGGGCAGGAAACCCCCCATGGACCCGGCGTCAGCGTTGGGGAGGGGGACGGACGGACGGGGACGGGGACGGACTCCACCACTGCCCCCCTGTTGTGGGGGGGTCCTGGCCCTGCCGCTGTCCCCGTGTCCCCGGCCACCCCCCCCCCCCGCCGCCCTTTGTCCCCGCTGGCGCCGCGGGGCCGGAGCCGTGGCCGGGCCGTGTGGTTCCGCACGTAGGGGCCTGGCAGGGGCCCAGGTCCGGCGCCCCCCCCCCCCCCCCCGGCCCGTGGCTGGGGGTCTCCACCGGGGGACATCCCTTCCCCCCGGCATTGGGACCCGGTGACGTTGGCCCCATTGTTTGGGTGCTTCCGGTGCTGGGGGGGGACACGGGCACCCCCCCTTGCACACACGTGTGGTTGGGCCCGGCTGTCCCCGTGTCACCCCGGTACCAGCACGGGTGTCCCCAAGGCCACGTGGGGCTGCCTCATCCCCATCCCGTCGCTCTGGGTCCCTACCCCACACCCTATCCCATTCCTTGTCTGTGCCCACGTCTCATCCCACATCCTTGGGCCATCCCCGGGGCCCCATCCTGGGCTGTGTCCCTGTGTCCTCATCCCTGTCCTGGTGTCCCCCTTCAGTCCCAGGTCCTCATCCGTGTCCCCATTCCCATGTTAACCCCCATCCTCATCTCCCCATCTCTGTCCTAGGCTATTCACCTGTGTCCTCATCCCCATCCTGGTGTTCCCCTTCATTGCCATCCCTGTCCCCATTCCCATGTTAAACCCCATCCATATCTCCATCCCTATTCACTCCTCACAATCCCATTCCCACGTCCCCCCCATGTTACCTGCCTTGTCCCTATTCCCATCCCTTTCCCCATTCCCATCCCTGTTCTGGGGTCTGTCCATGTGTCCTCATCCCAGTCCTGCTGTCCCCCTTTATTCCCATCCCTGTCCCAATTCCCATGTTAATCCCTGTCTCCATCCCCATTCACTCCCCACAATCCCGTTCCCATATCCCCCCACATTACCCCCAGCCCCATGTCCCTATCCTTGCCTTTGTGTCCCCATTCCCATCCCTTTCCCCATTCCCATCCCTTTCCCTATTCCCATTCCTTTTCCCCTCTCCCCTCCCGCCCGGTGTCCCCCCCCCCCCCCATTGCCGCCACCGCGGCGCCGGGGCCGGGGCCGGGGGTGGCCCGTGGCCAGCGCAGACGTGCTGGGGCCAGCGCGGCCTTTTCCTCGATGGCCGGGCCCGGAGGGGGGGGGGCCCGGACGGGAAAACCCCCCCCCAAAGGGCGCTTCCGGCCCCGCGGCCCCTCGGATCAAACATTAACCGGGGGCCGGGGCCGGGGGACGCGGCCGCCGCTGCCGGGGCCACCCAGGGACCCCCCCGTGCCATGAGCAGCAGCCATGGGGGCCGCGGGTGAGTGCAGGGGCACCCATTCATTGCAATGGGGGGGACCCGGGTGAAGGGGGTGGGGGGGGCACCCAGGACCCTGGATTCATTCATAGCAATGGGGGATGTGGGTGTTGGGGGGGGTCCCAGGAGGTCACTTCGGGGGGGCACCCAAGACCCTGGGTTCATTCATAGCAGTGGGGGGGGAGCTTATTCTGGGGGGTACCCACGTGTATAGGGAGCCCAAGGGCTGGGTTCATTCATTGCATTAGGGGTCCTGGCTGTTTGGGAGGTTCCAAGCGTATGGGGCAGTGTCCCTGTTTTGGGGGGGTCTCAGGTATAAGAGGGAGTACCTGTTCTGGGGGTGCAGTCCTAAGGTGTTACAAGTGGGGGAGCACCCACGTGTGTGGGGACCCCAAGAGCCTGGGTTCATTGATACCAATGGGGGATATGGGTCTTGGGGGGGGGGGGGGTCTCGGGTATATGGGTGGCACCCACATGTGTGGGGACCCCAAGGGCTGGGTTCATTCATTGCAAGGGGGGGACCTGGGTGTTTGGGGCATTCCAAGTGCATGGGGGGGTCCCTGTTTTGGGGGGGTCTCAGCTTTAAGGGGGGGGTCCCTATTGGGGGGGGTGGAATTTTAGGGGGTTACAAGTGGAGGGGCACCCATGTTTCTGGGGACCCCAAGACCCTGGGTTCATTGATAGCAATGGGTTTTAACCCAGGTGTTTGGGGGTGTCCCTCACCCCCCCCCCCCCCAGGGCTCTGCTCGCTGCTGCTGCTGCTGCTGTTGGGGGTCCCCGGGCGCCCCGAGGGGCCCCCCCCACTCTGCGACCCCCGCGTGCTGGAATGGTTCATCCTGGAGGCGCGCGACGCAGAGAGGGCGCTGGTGAGGGGGGAAACAGCGGGGGGGGCGCGGGGGTCGTGGGGGACAAGGTGGGGGGGCCTGGGGATGCCGGTGCCGGTGGTGGCAGCATCCCTGTGCCTGCCCCCCCAGGCCAGCTGTGGACCACACTGTGAGCTGCCCGAGGCGGTGCCTGTGCCCTACCCCGGAGTGAACTTCAATGAATGGCCACGGCTGGAGGTGATGGGAAGGGGGGAAAATGTGGGGAAAAATGTGGGGGAGATGGGGAAAAATATCGGGAAAGGGGAAAAATGTGGGGAAATAGGGAAACATAGCGGGAAATGGGGGTAAGTGCAGAAAAATGGGGAAAATGGAGGAAATAAGGAAAAGCATGGGGAAAAAAGGGGAAAAAATTGTGGGGGAAATGGAGGAAAAGAAGGAAAAAATGATGAAATAGGGGGAAAAATGGGGAAAATAGGGATAACGGGGGAATAGGGAAAAGCATGGGAGGAAATAGGGAATCATGGAGGGAAATAGGGAAAGCATGGGGGAAATGGGGAAAACATGGGATTAATTGGGAAAAAAATGGTGGCAAATGGGAAATCTGGGAAAGTGAAGGATATAGGGAAAATATGGGGGAAAATGGGGGAATAGGGAGAAGCATGGGGGGAATAGGGGCACATGGGAAGAAATAGGGAAAGCATGGGGGACCAGGGAAAAATGGTGGGAAATGGGGAAAAATGGCGGGAAATGAAGGGAAACAGCATGGGAAAATAGGGGAAAATGGTGGGAACTGGGGATACAATGGGGGGCAATGGGATAAACTGGGGGTGATGGGGGCTTCCCCCCCCCGTGACCCCGCTGTGACCCCGCCCCCCGCAGGCCGCGGCGCGCGCCCAGGACGTGCGCGGGGGCGTGGCCACGCTCGAGGCCGCGGTGCAGCGCGCGCGGGAGCTGCTGCCGGACCCGCGCCTGCGCCCCCTGCTGGAGCGCGCCAACAGCGCCGCGCGGAGCCTGGCGCGGCTGCTGCGGGAGATGACTGCGCAGGTACGGGAGGGCCTATGGGGGAGTCCATGTCCTGCTATGGGGGGGGGTCCATGTCCTGCTATGGGGGGAGATCCATGTCCTGCTATGGGGGGAGATCCATGTCCTGCTATGGGGGGAGATCCATGTCCTGCTAAGGGGGGAGTTCATGTCCTGCTATGGGGAGATCCATGTCCTGCTATGGGGGAGATCCATGTCCTGCTATGGGGGAGATCCATGTCCTGCTATGGGGGGAGATCCATGTCCTGCTAAGGGGGGAGTTCATGTCCTGCTATGGGGAGATCCATGTCCTGCTATGGGGGGAGATCCATGTCCTGCTATGGGGGGAGATCCATGTCCTGCTAAGGGGGGAGTTCATGTCCTGCTATGGGGAGATCCATGTCCTGCTATGGGGGAGATCCATGTCCTGCTATGGGGGGAGATCCATGTCCTGCTAAGGGGGGAGTCCATGTCCTGCTATGGGGAGACCCATGTCCTGCTATGGGGAGATCCATGTCCTGCTATGGGGGGTTCCATGTCCTGCTATGGGGGGTCCATGTCCTGCTATGGGCGGGTCTATGTCCCGCTATGGGGGGCTCCATGTCTTGCTATGGGGTGGGTAATGGAGGGTCCCTGACCTCATCATGTTCCTTCCGCCCCCCAGGTCACCCCCTCAAGCGCCCCCCCCCGGCAGTGGCAGGTCCGGAGCCTGGGCCGGCTCCTGGCTGTTCACAGCAGCTTCCTCCATGGGAAGGTCCGGCTCTTCCTCATGGACGCCTGTCGGCAGTGACCGACAGCAGCCAATCAGCCATTGGCATGGCAGACAGCAGCCAATCATCCATCAGCACATGCCTGACAGCAGCCAATCACCCATCAACGTGGGAGAGGACGGCCAATCATCTATCAGCACATGCCTGACAGCAGCCAATCACCCATCAACATGGGAGAAAGCAGCCAATCACCCATCAGCGGATGACAGGCGGCAGCCAATCACCCATTGACAATGGCAGGCAGTTATCCATCACCCCCCCACCCTGTTCCCTGCGGAGCCTCCCCCCGGCACGTTGGACGTGCCGGCAGGTGACTGACAGCCTCCCCCCCCCCCGGCTACCCCATGGACACCGGGAGCTGTCACTCAGGGGAGACGCGGCCCACAGCAGCGATGTCTGAGTCCGAGCCCCCCCCCGTGTGTGTGTGAGACCCCCGTAACTTAATGCGAACACGAGAGTATTTATCTGAGCTCATTCATTGATCTCAGCTCATTCACAACAACCTTCACCCCCCCAGCACACATGGGATCCCCCCATTGCCTTTGGCACGCCCACATTGCCTTTGGACCCCCCCCTCATTGCCTTTGGGAGACCCCCTATTGCCTTTGGGACCCCCTCATTACCTTTGGAACTCCTTTATTGCCTTTGGGACCCACCCACTGCCTTCAGGTCCCTCCCTTCCCTTTGGAACCCTCCCATTTCCTTTGGGACCCCCCCATTGCCTTTGGGAGCCCCCCATTGCCTATGGACTCCCCCCCATTGCCTTTGGGACCCTCCAAATCCATCCCACCCCCACGTGGTCAGTGACCGGGGTCAGATAAGGTGCAGCCAGACCGGGTGGCGCCAGGGCAGGGCCTCCCGCGAAGCCACGCCCTCCTTCCTGAAGCCACGCCCCCCCATACAGGTGCAGCCATTCACTGCTTCCTGACGAGGCCACGCCCCCTCCATTCAATTCCCCCATCCGAAGCCACGCCCGTTCTCGCGCAGACCATGTCCCTTCCAGCCTCTGGCCACGCCCCTTTTTCGCGCCTGCCGGGGAGGGCGGGAGCAGAGCAGGACGAGCGGCCGAGGGGTGAGCGCGGAAAGGGGGGGCCTGGGGGGGGGTGCAGGGGAGTTTGGGGTGGTCAAAGGGAAATTAAAGGGGTTGGGGGGGATATGGGGATGGGGGAGACACCGGGAGGGGGTTGGGGGGCGGGGAAGAGAGACCGGGAGCAAAGTCCACCCCATGGAGGAGGAGGGGGACAAACGGAAGAACCCCCCCAGGGCGCCCCCGAACCAATGGAGACCCTGAGGCGCTGCTTCCAGAGACGGGTAAGGGCACCCCCCAAACAAGTGGTCCCATGACACACACCCCCCCCGGGTGATGACGTAACCGGTGACATCATCGCAGCCCCTGGGGGGAGGGGCGGTGTTGTATTCTCGACACCAGGATGAAGAAGAGGAAGAGGAAGGGGAGGGGGGGGCAGGAGCCGCAATCGTGCGGCTGCCTAGGCCCCGCCCCCGAGGCAGGCTCCACCCCCACGTGACGTTGGCTCTGGGCTCCGCCTCCGCCTTCCTGGCAGGTAGGGACCCCTGAAACCCCATTGCACCCCATTGAACCCCATTGCAACACACTGCACCCCAGTGCACCCCATAGCACTCCATTGCACCCCACTGAACTGCATTGCAATCCATTGCACCCCATTATCCCCTCACCCCATTGCATCCCACTGCTCCCCCCATTTCCTCCCCATGAGGCCCAGCCCCCTCCCGCAGGGCTCCTGGTGGCCGCTCTTGGCCACGCCCCCTGCAGGGGAGGGGCTTGGGTGGGGCCGTCCCCTCCTGGCCCCGCCCCCGGGGAGGACCCAGGGGGCGTGGTTATCGCCGGGGCCCCGCCCCCGTGGCCACGCCTGCGGGAGCTGCTGCAGCGCCACCTGCTGGAGGAGCGCATCGAGGCCTGGGTGAGGTGCGTGCCCCCCCCACCGGACCCCCTGCCCCCCCCTTGTGACCTTTGACCCCGGCGTGACCCCGATGACCCTGTAGGGAGGTCAGCGCGGGGCCACACGGGGCGGGGTCGGAGCGGGGGCGGGGCCTGGCGGGGGCGGTGCTGGACGCCATGGAGGGGGCGGGGCTGAGCCGGGCATGGAGCCGCCCACAGCCCCTCCCCCTCCCCACACGGTACCGGGGTCCGGGGGCATGGGTGGGGTCAAGGGTCATGGGGATCACTCGGGGTCTCAGGGAGGAGGAGGTCACAGGGGTCATGGAGGGCTATGGGTTGGGGTCACAGAGGTCAGGGGGTCATGGGGGGGGTGGCGGGGTCACGGTCAAGGGGTCACAGGAGCTGGGGGAGAAGGGGGAGGGGCTCGGAGGGGTCACAGGGTCACAGGAATCGAGGGGTCAGGGGTCTTGTGGGGAAGGGTCTGGGGTCACAGATGTCACAGGGGGTCAAAGGGAGGTCAAAGGGTGGGGGCTCCCAGCAGGTCAAAGTTCACCGGGGTCATGGGGGATGGGGGTGGTGGGTCGGGGAGGGTTCATGGGTGTCTGACCTCTGACCCCTGACCTCTGACCCCACAGGGGGTCAGCGTCACTGCAGTGGGTGGACAGGGGGGGCCGGGAGCTCGAGCGGCTCCGCTTGGACCCGGAGGCCTTTTGTGCATGGAGCGCCCCTGGCAACGCCACGGTGACCCCTGACCCGCCCCCCGGACCCTAACCCTCACCTCTGACCCCCCGCTGACCGCTGACCTCTAACCCTCTGCAGGGGGGGCTGGTCTATGGGCATTACGGGCGCCCCCAGGACCTGGCGCTGCTGCGGGCCCGGGGGGTGCCCCCCCGTGGGAACCTGCTCCTGGTGCGGCTCGGGCGCGGCCCCCCCGCCGCCAAGGTGGGCAATGGGGGGGGCTATGGGGTGAACCCTATGGGGGTGCCTATGGGGAGGTCCCTATGCGGGTACCTGTAGGGGTGCCTATGTGGGTACCTATGGGGGGGTGTCTATGGGGGTGCCTATAGGGGTACCCATGGGGAGGTACCTATGAGGTTCTCTACTGGGAGTGCCTATGGGGATACTTATGGGGGGGATCCCTATGGGGGTGCCTATATGTGGGCTCCTTATGGGTGTCAGAGGATCCACGGGGGGCACGGGAAGGTACCAGAGTCCCCCCATCCGTGTCCCCCCAGGTGGCAGCAGCGGCGGGGGCAGGGGCTCTGGGGGTGCTGCTGTACCCGGACCCCCAGGACACGGCCGGGCCTGGCGGGGACCCTGGCTTGGGGGGTGACACGGCTGTGACTGTGCATGTGAGTGGGGGGGCAGTGGGGGGGTGTCAGTGGGGTGGGGGGGTGGATTTGGGGGGGTCTGGGGAGGTTTGGGGTGTTGGGGGGGTTGGGTTTGATGTGGGTCTATGGGGGGGATCTGCACTATTGGGGTGCTGTGGGGGGTAACCCCGGTTCTGACCCAACCCCGCAGCTCCAGGAGGGCTCGGGTGACCCCTACAGCCGAGGTTTCCCCTCCTTCACCGGCCGAGCTCCCCCCGGGCCCCCCCGGGGGTCCCCCCCATCCCCGCGCACCCCATCAGCGCCAACACGGCCGCGCGGCTCCTCCGGTGGGTATCCCCCCCCATCACCCCGGGGTCCCCCACTGGGGGAGATCCCTGTAACCCCTATGGGGGTGCTCACATTCCAACCCCTCCCTCCCCCATTGCAGGGTTCTGGGGGGCCCCCGGGCCCCCGCGCGCTGGGGGGGCCCTCGCGGGGGCTTTGGTACCGGCCGGGCCCGGGGGGGCGGCGGATCCGGCTCAGCGTGGCCGCGGGGACCGAGCCCGGGACCCTCACGAGCGTCTTCGGGGCCCTGGAGGGGCGGCTGGAGCCCGGTGAGGGGCGGGGCAAACGGAGGGGGACGGGGCTAAAGGGGGCGTGACCAATGGGGAGCGGGTGCGGTGGCGAAGGAGCGCGGCTATAGGAGGAGGAGCCTGCAGAGATTTGAGGGGGCGTGGTTTGTTGCGGGGGGGGGCGTGGCTTTGCTGACGCCGTCACTCCTCCCCAGACTGTTACATCATCGTGGGAGCGCAACGTGATTCGCTGGGCCCCGGGGCGGCGGCGTCGGGGGTGGGCACCGCGCTGCTGCTGGAGCTGGCCCGGTTCTTCGCTGCCATTGGGCGGGACGGTGAGGGGCGGGGCCAACGAGGGGCGGGACCAATGGGGGGGAAAAGGCGGGGCTTGACCCCCATTTCTCTGTGGTTTAAAAGCCACCGGATGCTTTGAGCTGGCTCCCCCCTGGGGTCCCTTCACCCATGGGTGCCCCCCCCCCATGACCCATGTGTGTCCCCATGACCCATTCACCCCCAATGGTTGCCCCCCTGTGACCCATGGGTGCTCCCCTTCACCCATTCACCCTCAATGGGTGCCCCCCCATGACCCATGGGTGCCCCCTGTGACCCATTCACCCTCAATGGGTGCCCCCCCATTGACCCATGTGTGTTCCCATGACCCATTCACCCCCAATGGTTGCCCCCCTGTGACCCATGGGTGCTCCCCTTCACCCATTCACCCTCAATGGGTGCCCCCCCATGACCCATGGGTGCCCCCCGTGACCCATTCACCTTCAATGGGTGCCCCCCCCGACTAATGGTTGCCCCCCGTGACCCATTCACCCCCAATGGGTGCCCCCCTGACCGTGGGTGCCCACCCCATGGCCCCCCCAGGGTTCCAGCTCCGCCGCTCGCTGCTCTTCATCAGTTGGGATGGGGGCGAATTCGGGCACTTGGGGGCCACCGAATGGCTCGAGGTGAGAGCTCCCCCCCCCATGACTCCCCCCATAACCCCCCCCATGACCCCCCCTGTAACCCCCGTGCCCCCCCAGGGGTACCCCGACCTCCTGCACACCAAAGCCGCCGCTTACATCAGCCTGGACCAGGCGGTGCTGGGTGAGCCCCTCCCCCCGTGACCCCCCGTGACCCCCCGTGACCCCCCCCTTGACCCTCAGTGACACCCCCCACCCCCCCAGGTGCTGACCGCTTGGTGGCCAAAACCAGCCCGACCCTGGTGAACCTCATCGAGAGCGCGCTCAGCCAGGTGGGGGAGGGGCGGCGGGAGGTGGGGGGAGGGGGAAGGGCCCCTCTGACCCCCCTCCCCCCCCATTGCAGGTGGAAAGCCCCAACGAGGGCGGGAAGAGCCTCCTGGAGCAGGTGACGCGGCCGGGGCGGGGCTGGGAGAGTGACGTGTGAGTGAGGGGGCGGGGGCCTGGGGAGGGCACGCCCCCTCCGTGCTGCGGGGCGGGGCTCAGTGACGTCAGGGTCCCCACGTGTCTGTGTTCGGGGGGAGGGGGACAGGATCCGGCCGCTGCCCCTCGAGAGCGGAGCCTTCCCCTTCACTGCGGCCGCCGGGGTCCCTGCGCTGGAGCTCGGCTTCGATGAGGTGGAACCGGGGCCCATAGCCCATAGAAACACATCCCATAGAAACACATCCCATAACCCATAGAGATACATCCCATAGCCCATAGAAACACATCCCATAACCCATAGAGATACATCCCATAACTCATAGAGATACATCCCATAACCCATAGAAACACATCCCATAACCCATAGAGATACATCCCATAGCCCATAGAAACACATCCCATAACCCATAGAGATACATCCCATAACTCATAGAGATACATCCCATAACCCATAGAAACACATCCCATAACCCATAGAGATACATCCCATAACCCATAGAAACACATCCCATAACCCATAGAGATACATCCCATAACTCATAGAGATACATCCCATAACACATAGAAACACATCCCATAACCCATAGAGATATATCCCATAACCCATAGAGATACGTCCCATAACTCATAGAGATACATCCCATAACCCATAGAAACACATCCCATAACCCATAGAGATACATCCCATAGCCCATAGAAACACATCCCATAGCCCATAGAAACACATCCCATAACCCATAGAAACACATCCCATAGAAACACATCCCATAGCCCATAGAGATACATCCCATAACCCATAGAAACACATCCCATAACCCATAGAAACACATCCCATAACCCATAGAGATACATCCCATAACCCATAGAGATACATCCCATAACCCATAGAAACACATCCCCTAGAAACACATCCCCTAGAAACACATCCCATAGCCCATAGAGATACATCCCATAACCCATAGAAACACATCCCATAACCCATAGAAACACATCCCATAACCCATAGAGATACATCCCATAACTCATAGAGATACATCCCATAACCCATAGAAACACATCCCATAACCCATAGAGATACATCCCATAACCCATAGAAACACATCCCATAGAAACACATCCCATAACCCATAGAGATACATCCCATAACCCATAGAAACACATCCCATAGAAACACATCCCATAGCCCATAGAGATACATCCCATGTCCCATAGAAACACATCCCATAACCCATAGAAACACATCCCATAGAAACACATCCCATAACCCATAGAGATACATCCCATAACCCATAGAAACACATCCCATGACCCATAGAGATACATCCCATAACCCGTAGAGATACATCCCATAACCCATAGAAATACATCCCATAGAAACACATCCCATTATCCATAGAGATACATCCCATAACCCATAGAGATACATCCCCTAACCCATGGAAACACATCCCATAGAAACACATCCCATAACCA